>NC_066890.1:18849984-18994572 GCF_022985175.1 Labeo rohita | reverse complement strand
TGTTTACATGCTAACAGGACACATCAAACTAGCATTTCCATTCATGGAAACAGATAAATTACGAGGTGCAGAGAGACATCATGTAACGTTGGACAAAGAGCTGATGGGGCCGATTTGAAGTAATTTATTAAGAAGCCAATGGACAATACAAAGTTTCTGACTGTGTGGGGCATCTGACTGCTTTCCAAGAAGGGGCACAACTGATTTACAAATATTGTGATAGTGTCAAATGAGACTGTACAGGGACTGAGGCAATGAGCAGTAGAGTAAACACTACAGGACTGTCTACAAGTACACTTGTACAATATCATACTAGTGTTAAATTGAATTATTGAATTATTAAGACTGATGTACTAATGGGGCATTTTTAAAACTTTTACCCAGTCCAAATACCCACACTTGCGCTCTTGGCCACTTGATAGCACATGCATGTGACAGGAAGCAAGTTCGCAAGACTGTCCCAGGCCTAAATAATACCAAACCCGCACTGCTCTTAACACACACTAAATCCACAACATTTTAAATACTGCTCAGAAGGCTTAGTGTATCCCATCATGCATTGTGTTTTAGAAAAAATTGTGAGATCTTGCAAGAGATCGCAGAAACCTTTCCAATGTAAGTTAAAAATTAATAATAATTATAATAATTAGATATTACGAATAATTTGGTAGTAAAACAAAGTGTTGCACGTTTTACTGGTGCAAAGAGAAGTATATTTATTTAGTACATCATTTGCAACTGCTTTTTATCACTTAATTAGAAGCATCACAAAGTAAATTGCCATCTGTTATAGGGAGATACTGAACAGACATTTAGAAGTGTATTTTAAAATGCAAAGTTAAAACTAAAAATAAATCCATGTAAACACGTGCATTTTTATCACACTATAAGTCTGTCCCATCAGGTAATGAAAAGTTCTACACACACTTGTGGTTTACATGTTCACTTCAACACTTGGGCCAAATATAGGAAATACATCATATAAGTAGTCAAGGGGTTAAGTGCAAAAAACGCAAGCGTGCGTATTTATACAGGGCAGAAGTTTAAGAAACAACAAATGCTGTGCAAATTATAACAGCAGGAATGTTTGATAAAAGGGTAAAACTAACACAGACCTGCCACTGCAAATGTCTCCCTCCTCAGCTTTCTGTCTTCTCTGTTTCTAAATGAAGACCTCTCCACAAACAAGACTGGGCTGACTGCTTCCTTTAGGGCTTCTCAGCTAAAAAAGGGAAAGAAAAGAGAATTATATAGAGAATGTTAATAATGATCTGTGAGCAAAATATTGAAGTTAAAAACTGATATAAATGAACTGCAAGTTCAATTTTTTACTTTTTTTTTTGTTTTTACAATAAAAGGTTTTACAAGCATGGAATAGTAAGTGTAGTGATTACTGTGGTATCTGTCGTAAAAGCACATCAAAACTAGTATTACAGTGGTAAAACCATAGTAAGTTTGGTGATCACTGTGCTATTACTATACATATCACAGTCAAGCTAACGATACTGCAGTAAAAGCATATTAAGTGTTGTGGTTATTGTGCCTTTTTTACCGAAACTGCCACAGCAAACTACAGTTACTGTGGCAAAAACATGGTAAGTGTCCTGTTTACTCTGTTTTAACTTCAGATTTCACAGTACAACTACAGTTACCGTGGTAAAAACATAAGTGTCATGTTTACTGTTTTTTAACTTCAAATATCACAACAAAACTGCAGTTACTGTGGTAAAAACATGGCAAGTGTCACTCTTTTAACTTCAAATATCACAGTACAACTACAGTTACTGTAGTAAAAACATTGTAAGTGCCACGTTTACTGATTTCACTTAAAATTTCACAGTGAAACTGCAGTTACTGTGGTAAAACATGGTAAGTGTCATGTTTACTGTGTTTTGACTTCAAGTATCACAGTACAACTGCAGTTACTGGGGTAAAAACATGGTAAGTGTGTCATGTTTAATGTGTTTTAACTTCAAATATCACAGTACAACTACATGTACTGTGGTAAAAACATGGTAAGTGTCATGTTTACTGTGTTTTAACCTAAAATATCACAGTACAACTGCAGTTGCTGTTGTAAGTGTTGTGGTTGCCATGATTTTACTACAGATACAACTTACAACTTTGAACCTGATATGAATATAAAACTGATCCAAGGTCTATGGCACGTCATGTGACAGATAGAGTTTAATTGCCCTAGTTAGCAGGTGTGTTCCTTTAGTTAAACGGAATGAAATGCAAACACAGCCTCGGATGACAGATATAATTAAGCAAATAAACATACGGCGCTAATCTGATTAATAAAGAAGACAGGGTACATTACATTTTAAAACAAACATTAAGACAGCGTATTTACAACTACTCACCCAACCTGTGGCACACGTAAACTGATGGCAAATATCGCGATGTGTGCTGAATGAGACTTCTTGAACGTGATTTCATAGCGATCATCATCTCATGTCCTTCACGTCTGTGTTATGACAGCAAAAGTTTCCCATTAAAATCAATGTAGGTCCCAGTTCGTCTATATAGTGATGCTGAGGGGCGCCGTTGACGTCTTCATAGTGACACTAAAGGTGCTTGACCATTCTGCAGTTTTTGACGCCTTGAGAGTGAGAATGGGTTGTAAACTTAGCCTGACTAGAGGGAGCAAGTGACAAGGTGCAACAATGAAAGTGGTTTAATAATAATAATAATAATATTTTTTATTTATATAGCGCCTTTCCAGAGCTCAAGGACACTTTACAATGAATGTAACAAAGAAGAGATAGTACGGACAAAACATTGAAAGAAACAGTAGTCAAGTAGAGAAACATTAGGTAAACAAATATACAAGAAGTCAAATATAACAAACTGGAAATACAAAACAAGACCTAAGAGACAAACATGCAGAGTACAGGTTGATCAAGCAGAGCAGTCAGTTTATCAAATCAGAGGTGTAACATTCAGAAAACAAGTGAGTTTTGAGTAAAGATTTAAATTCTGAGATATTAGTGACAGAACAGAGTGAGCGTGGTAGAGAGTTCCAAAGTTTGGGTGCAATAACACTAAATGATCTGCCCCCCATTGAAGAGAGGCGGTACCGAAGGGACAGCAAGAAGGCCAGAGTCGGAGGAACGTAGTGATCGAGTAGGGATGTAGGGGACAAGCATATTGCAAAGATAGGAGGGAGCTAGGCCATTTAAGGATTTAAAAACAAGGAGGAGAATTTTGAATTTTATACGGTATACAACTGGGAGCCAATGGAGGTCATACAAGATTGGGGTTATATGAGCAGAACGTTTGGTATGAGTGAGTATTCTAGCCGCAGAGTTTTGAATATATTGTAATCTGGAGATGGAGCTGGCAGGCAGACCAATGAAAAGGGCATTACAGAAATCAATGCGTGAAGAGACAAATGCATGGATGACAGTTTCAGCGTCTTTGGTGCTGATGAAGGGACGCAGTTGGGCAATATGGCGTAAATGGAAGAATGCAGATTTAGTGACAGATTTAATGTGAGACTGAAAGGAAAGTGTGGAGTCAAGGATTACACCTAAATTTTTGACAGAAGTAGATGTTTTGATGTGAGAGCCAGCAATCTCACAGGTGAAACTGGTAGAGATGTTGCTGGTAAGTGCTGGGGTTCCAATGAAAATTATCTCAGTTTTGTCCATATTGAGTTTCAGAAAATTTAAGTTAAGCCAATCTTTAATGTCCTTCACACAAGCAGAGATTTTGTCAATTTGGGCGGATAGAGTAGGTGTACAGATAGAATAAAGTTGAATGTCGTCTGCATAAAAGTGATAATTTAGACCATGACGTTGTAAAATCAGACCAAGTGGGATTATGTAAATTGTGAATAATAGTGGGCCTAGAACAGATCCCTGGGGAACACCTCGCTTCAGGGGGACAGTGGGTGATCGAAAATCCTTAACAGAGATGTAGAATTGTCTACCTGAGAGATAGGAAGAAAACCAAGAGAGAGCAGTACCAGAAATACCCAGATCAGAGAGGTGAGAAATAAGTAAATCATGGGAGACAGTGTCGAAGGCAGAGCTGAGATCAAGTAGCAGTAATATAGACAAGGAGCCAGAATCACTAGAAAGCAGTAGATCATTCACTACCTTTACAAGTGCAGTTTCAGTACTATAGAGGGGGCGAAAACCAGATTGAAAAGGGTCAAAGAGATTATTATCAACTAGAAAAGACTGGAGTTGGGCAGCAACAGTACTTTCCAGTAATTTAGATATGAAAGGTAAATTAGAAATGGGACGATAATTAGACAGAACTGAGGGGTCGAGGTTGGGTTTCTTGAGAACTGGTGTAACTGCAGCAGTTTTTAGTGGCAGAGGAAATGAAGCGGAGGTAAGAGATGCATTGATGAAATGAGAGATAGGTGCAGAGATGAAGTGTGACAAAGTTTCAGGAGAGGAGTAGGAGCAGGATCAAGGTGACACGATGAAGAGTTGGATTTCAAGATTAGCTTAGAGACAGATTCTGGGGTCGTCAGGGAAAAACAAGACAAAGACTGACTGGAAAGATTTGATGGATGGCTGAGCTCTGTATCAGTAGGGAAACATTGGTGGACAGCATTAGTCTTTTCGAGCAAATAATCCAAAAAGGAGCAGCAAAAGTCAGTTGACGCTAGAGCATCCTGAGGTGGGGGGTTAGTAAGTTTATTTATTGTATTAAATAACGTTTTTGGCCTATTGCTTGATTTATTAATTGTGGCAGAGACAAAATTAGAGCGAGCTGAAGTGAGAGCGGATTTATAAGATTTGAGATGATCAAGAAAAGCCAAATAATGAACAGTAAGACCGGTTCTCCTGTAAAGACGTTCAAGCCATCTACCAGTAGCCTTAAGAATACGGAGCTCAGGGGTATACCAAGGAGAAGAGTGAGTAGCGGGGACATTTCTGGTCTTAATAGGAGCATGCTGCTGTAGGATTTCAGAAATTACAGAGTGGTAATTAGAAAGTATCACAGACGGAGAAGAAATATCAATGACATCAGAGAGGTTCGAAGAGACAATGGAAGTACAAAATGATACAGTATCAATAGCTTTCAGATTGCGGTATGAAATAACAGTCTTAAGGCATTTAGAATGCATAGGAAGATTGAGACTAAAGTCAAGAAGTTTATGGTCAGAAATACCGGTGTCAGAAGCAGAAATGGAAGTAATATCCCCCCCAAGATGTACATATTAGATCAAGGGTATGACCACGAATATGGGTAGGAACGCAAACATGCTGTGTCAGATCAAAACATTCAAAAACAGACAGTAACTGAGTAGTGTTGGAGCAAACTATATCAACATGAATATTGAAGTCACCAAGCAGGAGAATAGGGAATGACAATGAACAGGCAAGGGATAACAGTTCACTGAGTTCAGAAAAAAAGCTGGAGAGGGCTTTAGGAGGACGGTAGAGCAAGATAATTGTCAGCTTTCAATACCATATATTCAAACGAATTGGTGTTGTGAAAATCAAGTTGTTTCAGTCGAAGACTGTCCCGATAAATGACGGCAAGACCACCCCCTTTGCCATGCATTCGAGGTCGAGCGAGATACTTATATCCATCAGGTGCAAGAAGATTTAACTGGAGAAAATCAGCCGGAGCTTGCCAGGTTTCAGTGAGTAGAAAAATGTCAAGCCTTTTGTCAGTGATAATTTCATTGAGATAAGGGGCTTTGTCCGATATTGACCGACAGTTCAGAAGTGCAAAATGACGATGTACAGAATTCAGATTAGCGGGTGCAATGCTGGTTACCAGTGAGATAAATTAGAGAGCGATGATAAATAGTATGGTCAGCAGGCAGTTGTTTGGACGTGGACGATCTATGGTTAGTCCAGATTGGTTAGTTTAGTTTCTTGTTTTAATTCTAAAACAAAAGCTACTCAATCCTCATAAAACTAACAAGGAATTCTAGTCACCATGAGCCTGCGATGAGGTGAGGTGGACTAATCTAAATCTCTTTAACCTCCTTAAGAGCCTTTATCTCAAAACTCCATGTTTGACAATGCAAAGTCTGGGCTTTTACTGCTGGACCTGTGTATATCACAATGTAAACTCTCTTAAACTTACAACTACATGCTGGAAAGGAACTTACGAGGGATGTCATTGGCCCCTAAGGCTTATGTCCTCTAGAGCGTGGATAGGCAACTTCGGTCTTGGAGGGCACTTTGGAGCAAAAACAATCATGGCCAAGAAGGATCATTCCAAACCAAAGTGCTCTAAACTGGCCACTTCAAAGTCTTTGCATGATGACGGTGCCTCCATAAGGGCACTTAAAAAAAAAAAAAAAAAGTTTGGTTTCCTACTCCTTTTAACCTTTAAAAGCTCTCACTCTGGAGGGTAAACCTTTCGAATGGTTTAGGACATAGAAATGAGCCCTTCCGAATGGAATGGAAGCTCAACCCTAATTAAACACACCTCCCTGTAGCTTTCTAAAGACCTTGATTAGCTTGTTTAGGCGGGTTTGATTAGGGATGAAGCTAAACTCTGCAAGATGGTGGCCCTCCAAGACTGAAGTTGCCAATCTCTGGCTAGAGGCATGGAAGGAGCTCAAAAGAGAAGATTATATTATCTTCTTTCAATCTCAAGACTCTACTCCAGGCAAAGAAGGTAACTGGTACCAGAAGAGGTACAACATCTCAGTGCCACCAAATTTCTTACCTCTGCAGTGCTGAGATGAGGAGTTGTGATTATTGTGACATTCAACTCTTACATCAGCAGACCTGTCTCAGAGCCTGATGTACAGTACAAAGAAAAAAATCTTCAGCAGTCTTCTTCTAGCCTTGTGCCTTCTTTTATTTTCTTTCAACTGTCCCCTACTGTTGGAGGTAAACTAGGGAGCCAGACTTGCTTCTAGCCTTGTTTCTGGTTATCTTTCAACAGCCCAGAGGTGTTAGAGAACTTGTGTGAAGAACTAAATTGGCACAGGATATACCACTTAAAAGGCATTGCCTCCCCATATGCCTTGCCATGAATTGCAAGGTGTTAAACAGAGGACGCTAATGTATTTAATAACATCTGCCTCTATTCTTCCCACCTGCCACCTCGTAAGGTGGCGTGTTGCTTCTGCAGATACAAGGCCTTGATTGTAAGGAGCAAACACCTGAGGAGGTACGTACAATGTGCTCGACAACTGGCAAACCTAATGATGATGCACCACCAGGGAAAGATAGCTCACAAGCAGCTCTTCTACTGGGGCATCATCACATATCACAGAAATGGCAGCCAAAAATCACTGGTGACATTCAAGAAATATTTTACTCTGAAAATGAAAGGTGAAGTTCATTGTATTGTGGAACACAGTATTCTGTGCGGTGGGCTATGTTGTAAACTGTTTCATTGTGAGTCACACCTGGTAACACCCTCCCCCCCACACTTAATTAATTAATGCCTATTTCTATTTGCTCACACGGAGCCATTTCACAGCTGTTTTAGTCACATTTATTAATATAGTGCCTTGAACAATAGGTCTACAAATTGTTTCAAAGCAACTTCACAGTAAAATAACAGTGTTGATGAAGCATAGCTGTTTAAGTCTGTGTTGTAATCATAGTTTGTACTGGCGTGATGTGTTTTAGTTGCTAAGGTCTTTGATGTATACAGACTAGATATTTATGTGTGTGTGTGTGTGTGTGTGTGTGTGTGTGTTTGACACATATTTCCTGACCCATGCTTTTGTTGTAAATATACATAAAACTCAATAGAATATTACTTAGAATACAAAACTCGTTTTGGCGCCACTTGGTGTACATTAGCTGTAAAACATAATAAAGCAATACAATTTTACAAACATAATTCCAAATGGTGTATATAAGAACAAAGGCCTATGTGTGTGGTCAGAGCAAATACAACTTCAACTTCCTCTGCTACTGAAAGCTCAAAGGTAAAAAATCTCCAACGGGATGTGAAACACACAAGACAACATCACGCTGAAGCGCTCGACCAATTGTTTTAACAAAACAAGAATTATGCAGCTCCAGATCTGTGAGTTTATTATCCTTTGAATATTATTTGATAGTCAGGATACTCTATAAAGTTATTTTTAGAAGTGTGATTACTTTTTTTTTTATATGGTGGCAAGTGGCAGAGGCGTTAACAGATCAGTTATTACATTTGGATCAAAATGTGACCATAAACTGCGATCTTGATGTAAAGGATGTGATGTGGTTGTTAGTGGATCCACCAGATCCTCCAGTTCTGATATTACGCTCCTTCTCAAACCCACCAGCAACATTTTACTTCAATAATAGATTCAAAGTATTCAGTGCAGTCTAATCATAGTCTGTTCATAAATAAATTCACTTTTGATAACTTAGGAAGTTATTACTGTACAAACATAGACAGAACAGAAAATTTTGGCAATGGCACCAGACTACACATCAATGGTGATCACCTTGCTCCTCCCCAACATGGCAGACGACAGCAGGCTCCGGCCTCCTGGCAAACGGCACCGACTCCTCCGCTCCCTCTCGGATGGCAGCCACCCCTCCTCGAACCCACCTATGGTACAATCACTCCAGCACCACTGCCTCGGGCAGCCACATTCGTCCACTCCTTCGTGCTGCCCGACCTCCTCAGTACCGCGATCCCGCTCAGCAGCGAGGGTTCTTCTGACAGCATGTCCCTCCTTCCTCCCGGGTTTCAGCACCAAGGTAATGAAGTTCATTGAACGGGAAGAAGGAGGCAGGAACCGGCAAACATTCAAACACTTTAATCATAAAAAAAACAAACACAAAAGTAAAGCGGCAGCCCCTCAGGGACGACTGCCGCACACAAAACGCAAAATAAAGTCCAGGCCTGGTCCTCTCTCGTCTTTAACTGTCTTTGCTCCTCCTTTTATCCTTCCGGAGCTCCTCCGTGGGACTCGAGACCGGTGAGTGGCGCAGGTGTCGCTCATTATCATTATACTCCACCTGCCTCGTTCCGTTCCCATGGCTCTCGGCCCCGCCCCACTCAACACAGTATACTACATACTGCACTTTATTTACAGTTCCAACACAACTAACTAAAGGTCATAATTACACAGTAGTGCATCATATTGAGCTGAAAACACAACCGAGTCATACTCTAATATTTGGTCTGATTTTTGCTGTTCTGGCCATTGTCATGATAGGTGAGTTGCTTTTCATAAACTTTAAATATAATTCTCCTGTCTGGTTAATTGTTGCTTTTGAGATTGAAATTAATTTTTATTACTTTTTTTATTTTTTAGTATTCTTGGGATTATCAAAGGTTTTTGCTGATGGCAGTAACAAACACCCACCTCAGCTTGAAAACTTACAGCAGCTTTTTATGACTTTCGAACAACCTGAAGACTCAACACAAACACTGATACATTACAAGCAAGTGGGATAAATAATACTTTCCTGAGTGTCACAGCTTATTTGTCTCTCAACATATAACATACAGTACTGTGCAAAAGTTTTAGGCCACTAGTATTTTCACCAGCTACAAAATGGTTTAAAGTAAGTTATTTCTATCTTTTGCTGTAGTGTGTCAGTAAAAAAATATTGGTTTACATTTCCAAACATTCTGTTTGCCATTAATTGTAATAATCTAGTGAGATTTTTGTTTGCACAAGGAGTCTGACAACAGCCAGTGCTCCACACTGATCTAATCTTATCATCATTCAGTCTTCCTGGAATGACATGAAGACACATTTGACAGCATTTTTACACAAGTGCCTAAAACTTTTAACAGTGCTGCAGCTTTGCACTATTTTCTTCAAGCATCCTGAAAAAAAAAAGTGTCACAGTTCTTTAAAAACAGTCTGTCTGAGTTTGTTCATAGATGATGTGACCAAAGATATTAATACCTAGTTACCAGCAGTAGTTACTGATAACTGCCTGTCCCCCATATTTGAAAAAAAAAAGCCTCTGCTTAACATGAAACTGCAAATTGATATTGCACAATATGTTATCATTAAAATCATATATTAGGTAAATGTAGCAAACTGCTATCACAGGTTGACTGTGTGTTCAATAAATGCAAAATATAAATATATGAAACTAGGCCTACTTTTAAGACATTAAGATTTTTTTCTTTTTTTAGGATTTTGTGACATAATTTTCATTAAATTGTAAAATATTTGTGTGTGTTTTATATCAAAAACAAACAAGAAAGCCCAGCCCAGATTTTAATTTAAAAAATAACACAAAAGTAACACTTTCCATAAAAAGTAATGCAGTTAGCTACTTTTTAAGGGAGTAACGCAATATTGTAATGCATTACTTTTAAAAGTAACTTTCCCTAACACTGTAAGTAACTAAATACATGTGTTATAGTTTGGTTTAAATATGAATAACACATTACTTTCCATAAAAAGTAATCCAAATAGCTACTTTTTTAGGGAATAACGCAATATTGTAATGCATTACTTTTAAAAGTAATTTTCTCTGTTATAGTTTGTATAGTTTATAAATAAAACTTAGACAAGCTGAGTAAAATATATCAATGGCTATGCATCATACATACAGTGAAGAACCACAAAGTCTCACCCACAGCAGGATGAGTAAACTAACCAAATGCTTCACTTTGACCTTGGGTTTCAGTTATCACCTCAAAAGAAAATAATAATAATAATAATAATAATAATAATAATAATAAAGTGTTGTATGTGTTTAAAAAAGTTGCTGTATGAAGTAGATCATACATGATATTAAAGGGCTACTCCACTCCAAAATGAAAATTTTGTCAGTAATCACTTACCCGATGTTGCTACAAACCCGTAAAAGCTTCATTTGTCTTCGGAACACAAATTAAGACATTTTTGATGCATTCTGACAGCTCTCTGACCCTCCCATAGAAAGCAATGTAATTAACATGATCAACCCCTGGTGAAAAAAACAGCATATGCTGGTAGGTATGTTTTGATGCTGGGATGCTGGTTAGGTATGTTTTTATGCTGGTTTAAGCTGGTCTTTTGCTGGTTTATGCTGGTCCTTGACCAGCAACATGACCAGCATAAACCAGCAAAGGACCAGCTTAAACCAGCATCAAAACATACCTAACCAGCATATGCTGTTGTTTTTCACCAGGGACATCAGGCAGATATGCTGGTTACGTCGTTAATGCTTTGATTTGAATAAAATCCGTGGGATGCTGCTGACACAGCACAGCGTACACTGTTTGCGTTCGATATACGTTCCAATATTATTAGGGTAATACGGAGGAGACGAATTGTTGCATAAAGTCGTTTGCGTACAAAAAGTATTCTCGACCAGCATAAACCAGCTAAGGTACAGCATAAACCAGCTAAAGCCAGTGTCCCAGCATTAAAACCTACCTAACCAGCATATACTGTTTTTTTTTTTCAACAGGGTAGGAGGGTCAGAGAGGTCAGAATGCATCAAAATATCTTAATTTGTGTTCCGAAGACGAATGAAGCTTTTACAGGTTTTTGGAACAACATGGAGGTAAGTGATTAATGACACTTTTTGGGGGGTTGGAGTAACCCTTTAATCAAGCCTGAAACTATCTTTATGTGCATTTAGACTACTGTAGATTTTGATAAATTGAAATAATAATAATAATAATAATAATTAAATATATAACATATATAAATAACACACAGAGAGAGAGAGCTGCTCAGCTGGAGACTGTTTACCAGTTAGCTGAGCCAGAAGATTCAACATCACTGGAAAAATAAATTAATAAAAATAAAATAATATCTAAGCTGAAAAAAAAATTAGTCTACGATAATGTCTAAATGTACATCCAAATGCAATACCTAAGAAAGGCTAAGCACTTTAAAACACAGTTCTTAGTAGCAAGAGTTTTAAAACCATGTTTAAAAATAGCCATCTACTGGTTATACTATATATAACATTTGGTATTATTTGTTTATTTCAACCAGTACTACTTTTTACCTTACATATACTGCATTAATTGAAAAATAGAACACAGTGTGTACTTGTTTTTGCTACATTGTGGGGACCAAATGTCCCCACAAGGATAGTAAAACCTGAAATTTTTGACATTGTGCAGGCCGGTCCCCACAATGTTAAAAAATGATTAAAAATAGTAAATGATGTTTATCTGAAAGTGTAACGATGCAAACATGTTTTCTGTGAGGGCTAGGTTTAGGGTTAGGGTTGGGTTAGGGTTGGGTTAGGGGATAGACAATATTGTTTGGTCAGTATAAAATCTATAGAAGTCTATGGAAAGTCCCCACAATTCACAAAAACAAACGCGTGTGTGTGTGTGTGTGTGTTTTAAATTACATTATAGATAGCAAACTCTGCGCAAGACAGGGAAAAAAAAAAACTACAACTACAACATAGTCTTCATCTTCTCTCTTGACATGGCGACTAATTTTTTTCTTCCAACTTGTAATTCTCAAAAAAAATTGTTTAAAGACTGACTTTAAGGTTTAAAAAGTATGTTGTACTTAAGTTAAAATGATTAATCCATAGTATTTTTAAACTGCAGTATATCCACATTAAACTTGATTTAAATGGCACTGTTTTCTAAAAAACATTTCCCATAAAATGAACATAAGAATGGAAGGATAAACAAGAATGGTTGTTTAAAATTTAGAATCGCATCTTCCTTTTTTTTTTTTTTACATACACTGCCCTCCAAAAGTTTGGAAACACCCCTGACATAGGGTGACCACCAGGCAATAGGGCTGTTGCGGGACATAAATGTGATTTTGCGGGACAATGCGGGGCACGTGTGTAACTGATACATTTTCTACTGTTATGCTATGTAAATACTGATTACATCCGTTGCCATATGCGCTGATCTGTATTTCTGAGCGCGCACATGCAAATGAGAGAAAGCGTCTTTTTTATGAGAGTGAAGAGAATCCACCAGTGAGACAAGAGATTTATGCTTGCGCATTTTAATGCGCCCCCGCATTACAATAATGTGTTCTAGACATTTGTCATTAACGCCTTAGAAACCGTCTCAAACTATTAAAATAAGAAGAAAGTCGCGTTTGAAAGCTGCATCGATTTTTTTAAAACTGGTTAAAATGAATGGAGAATATCATGTTTTTCCGTGTGCGCTCGACCATATCCGTCGGTGGTCCGGATTACTTGATGAGGTCCGCACATTCTTTGCGCAGAAACTATACAGCAAAAACAATAAATAAAAAGCTTTCTTAAAATGACAAAAGAACGCATGGTCGTTTTCTTAATATAATCATTAAATAACCAACAGACTGATGAAAATGTGGGACATTTTCTCGACGTGCGGGACAAGGGGTGAAAATGCTGTGCGGTACAACGCAAAGCGGGACAGGTGGTCACCCTACCCTGGCAAAGTGTGGTTTTGGACGATATCAGCATAAATCCTTATCATTTTTTGGTGCAAATACATTAAAGTAAAGTTTAGTGTTGGGTTCGAGTTCACCTAAGTCGAGTCCGAGTCGAGTCAGAGTCTTTAACCAATCGAGTCCGAGATGAGTCCGAGTCCAAAATGGGCCGAGTCGGACTCAAGTCCGAGTCCCAAAGGGCCGAGTCCGAGTCCAAGGAAACACTACTGTTTGTCAGTATCTTAACATTGTTTTAACCCAGGGGTGCTCAAAATCGGTCCTAGAGGGCCGGTGTCCTGCAAAGTTTAGCTCCAGCCCCAATTAGACACACCTGAACCAGCTAATCAAGCTCTTACTAGGCATACTAGGCAGAAACCCCCCTGGCAGGTGTGTTAAGGCAAGTTGGAGCTAAACCAAGGACCAGGACCGAGTTTGGGCACCCCTGTTTTTAACCTTTACAACTGGAAAAACGCAATGTCAATTGAAATGTAAGAAAAGCAAACCTCTAGTGGATTTTGCCATTTTGATTTTTGATTTCACGACATCTCAAAATTAGTGTCCATGCTCTGCTTAGCAAACTTAAAGTCATGTAACAGAAGTTCTGGCTGACTTATGCTGACATATTTCAGAGTGAAACCGGTTTTAGAATGTGATAAATTATAGGGCGGGACTTGACTTTATCCATTGATATAGTAAATGTATAAATTCAAGGGTGGGGGTAAAGGAGTAGGCATCTTGGTGAATGGGACCATAACCCTTTAACTGTCACTCCCATTTTTGAACACAGACATAAAAATGCACTATCCTGACTTAAATTTTTATAATTCATGAATGAAAACATTTTGTAATATGATTTTGATGTACATTTTCTGTGGTAATGCAATGTCCGATTTTAAAATGCCTTTCAAAGGATGAATTTTGAGATTTTAAGTTTTGAACTGATACATAATTTCTAAAGTGTGATAGGAAAAAAGGCAATAAAGAAAGTCTTTTATAGGTCAGAACTCGTGTTATGATGTAGATTTTTTTTTAAGTTACACTCTTGACACTATTAATCTATTACTTTTCCTACATACTTTGTAACACAAAATATGGTAAAATATCTATTTAGGAGTCTTAGACCTCTCTGACGATGTATAGTTTGTCATAATTAGATTAGGATTTATTTGTAATATGATGAAGTAAACTTCCCACTGAGTGGACGGTGACAATTAAAGGGTTGAGAGCAGAAAATGCACCTCTTTGATTTCTGATTGTGGCTGTGTGTGTTTTGGGTTTTATATGACTTTTTTTTTTCTTGGATGAAAATGAGGCTATGAGGGATACACCTAGTCTTTACAATGGTATACACTGTGTATAAAGCCCTACATATACCTTTCCATACGTCACAGCAAACTCACACCTGTTTTATTTTTGAATGCATTTCTACTTACATTAATTACAGTACATTACATTATATAAAGAAAAATTGATGATGTACCATTGAATTACTAGAAAATCATGCACACCCAAGGTGGTTTTGGACCCATTAAAACTATTGCTGCAAAGATGTTAGAAAATTTATTTTTCTTTGAAGCTAGAAACTGCCACCATGTTTAAAATATAAAAATAATTTCAATACAGAAAAAACTAATCAACTAATGTAAGTAAAACATTCTCAAGCTTACTGAAGGCAAGTAAACACTCCAAGACCTATTATTTACAAATAAATGGATAAATAAATATATTAATCAAAAATACAAATGAAATAATATTTTTAAAGATAGTATCTTTTATATATCTAAAGGCTATTACAGAAACAGACTACAGACATTTCTTGAAGTAATAAATGTAAAAATAAAACACTGCAAAATCTTCACTGTATATGTTAAATATGATTCTTATTAAAGTTAATAAGTGATTCAGTCAAGAAAAGTGAGTGATTTTCTCATTTTCTTTTGTTGTTTGATTGATATTTATGACGCGGTCTGCGGCTGCAGGTTTACGCTGCTTTCGCTTTAAGATCTGACGCACAGATTAAATATTTTGACGTATCAGTATTTCTCCGAACCGTTCAGGTTTACTTAAGACAAACCTAACTTCATTTACGTGAATATACTCCAAGATGAGCATATGTGTAGCAATAACGGAACCTATTAGAAGCGAAAGGGAACTCGGCATTCGCACACTGACCGAGAGGCGCGTTCTGTGAGCGCGCTTTGAGTGTGTGCGCACATAAACCCGTCGGCTTTCAAGTAGCCTACTGGACAAGACTTAAAAACACATGCAAATACTGAATATCACTTTCGTGATAACGAAGTCAGTGACATTTCCATCAACTTTCTCTGGACTCGGATGGACTCGGGATATTTTCCGAAACGCTCGAGTCCGAGTCAAGTCCGAGTAAAAATGCATCCGAGTCCGTGACAAGTCCGAGTCGCCTAAAAATTGTACTCGAGACCGGACTCGAGTCCGAGTACGAGTCCGAGTACCCCAACTCTAGTATTTAGTATGGTTATGATAAGAATGTCTAACTGTAAAATGAGTCAAAATCCTAAGTCCACAAAAGAACTGCTGCAACTTCCCTAAAAAATGCTGGAACAACTAGCCTGCAAACTACCTTAAAAAGACAAAGTCATCACAACATGACTGGTTTAATTGTTTAGGTTAAGCCGTAAATAATAAAAGAAATTGCATTGTCATGGCTAAAGGGCATAGAAGATATCTTGCATATAATGCATGTATTATTCATGCATTATATGCATGTATAAAATGGAAATTAAAAGTATTAGTGATCTTGAATAAAACAACTTATTACCCCGCATACTTGAGTTTCTCCAGTTTACAGTTTGGATCCTCCAGTTTGTGGTTGAGCAGCTGGACTCCTGATTCTCCTGGGTGATTGTAGCTCAGATCCAGCTCTCTTAGGTGTGAGGGGTTAAACTCAGAGCAGAAGACAAATAAACACAGCCTTGCTTTGTCACCATACAGCCTGACAACCTACAGACACACAGCAACAATAAGCAGAGAGTGGTTTAAAAGTTAGTATGAAACCCTAACCTGTAAATATTCATGACTCAACATATGAATGAAACTCAAACCTCAGTGTCTCCAGCTCACAGTTTGGACTCTTCATGCCATCAGCTTCACTCCTGAATCCCCCAGGTCACTGTTACTTAGATCCAGCTCTCTCAGGACATAGTGTGATAATTCTAGAACTGATGACAGTGTTTCACAATGCTTATTTGAGAAATTATAGCCAGCAAGACTGAAAGGGAGCAGAACAAGAAAATACACAAAATATACTCAATATTTATGAGTAAGTACAGCAAAGATTGCAACTCCATTTAGAAAGACTTTTCACTGCAACGTATTAAAACACTCACAGGGCTTCTCTGCAGTTGAACACAGAAGAATCAGTCTTCTTCTACCCTCATCTGATGTGTTGTATTTTTTGAGGTCCAGCTCATCCAGCAGCTCCTCTGACATCTGAAGCATGTAGGCGATTGTTGAGCAGTGAGCAGCAGATAGTTTCTTCTCTGAGTGTTTGTCTGATTTCACAAACTCCTGAATCTCTCTGGACAGAGTCCGATTCTTTCACTTCCAGCAGACAGAGGAACATATTGATGGCTCTTTCAGTGGAGAATCCATGTCCATCTTTGATCTTCTCTTTAATGTACTTTGTGGTTCTCCCAGTGCTCTCTGAGCTGTTCTCTGTGTGTGTCAGTAGATCCTGTAAGAGTCTCTGATTGGACTCCAGTGAGACGCCCAGCAGGAACCGCAGGAACGGATCCAGGTGTCCATTCTTACTCTCAAGAGCTTCGTCAACTACTCTTTCATTGAGTTTGTGCAGTGAATCAAAACATTCTTCTGTTGTGTTGCTTATGTGGAAGCAAAACACATGGAAAGCAGCAAGAAATTCCTGAATGTTCAGATGAATAAAGCTGTAGACTTTCCTCTGATGAATCACAGATTCCTCCTTAAAGATCTCAGTGCAAATCCCAGAATACACTGAGGCATCTTTGACATCTGTGCCGCTGTCACTCAGGTCCTCCTCAAAGAACATCAAATTGCCCTTCATCAGCTGTTTGAAAGCCACTTTAGCAAGTTTCACAATCACTTTTCTGTTGGACTGCTGGAGTTTCTCCGGATCTCTCTCTTCATACTTCTGATTCTTCATGTTGATCTGAATCAGCAGGAAGTGGATATATATTTCAGTCAGAGTTTGAGGGATTTCTGCATGCAGATCTTCTTCCAGGAGCTTTTGAAGCACAGTGGATGAGATCCAGCAGAAGACGGGGATGTGGCACATGATGTGGAGGCTTCTTGCTTTTCTGATGTGTGAGATGATTTTGTTGGCTTGACTCTGGTCACTGACTCTCTTCCTGAAATATTCCTCCTTCTGAGTCTCATTGAATCCCTGAATTTCTGTCAGACGGTTGATGTATTTGAAGGGGAATTGATTGGCTGCTGCTGGTCTGGAGGTGATCCAGATGAGAGCAGAGGGAAGCAGATGTCCTCTGATGAGGTTTGGCATCAACACACCCACTGATGAAGTCTCAGTCACATCACAAACTTTCTGATCATCTGAAAACATCTGTGTGATTCTGCTTTCATCCAGACCATCAAAGATGAACACAACTTTACACTCCCCATAAATCTTTGAGGGCAGATCTTGAAGATCAGGATGAAAGTCCAGCAGAAGTCTGTGAAGACTGTACTGAAGATCTCCAATAAAGTTCAGCTCTCGAAATAAAAGTACAAACATAAAATCTACATCCTGATTGGCTTTTTCCTCAGCCCAGTCCAGAATGAACTTCTGCACAGAGACAGTTTTTCCAATTCCAGCGATGCCTTTAGTAAGGACGGTCTTGGTTTTGTCTTTCTCCTCAAATCCTGATTCGGGTGAGGCTTTAAAGATGTCATTGCAGTCAATTGGAGTGTCTTGTTAGTGTCTGTGTTCTGTTTTCTTCATCTGTAAAACCTCATGTTCTTCATTCACTCCTTCACTCTCTCCCTCTATGATATAGAGCTGTGTGTAGACACTGCTCAGGAGGGTTTGAGTCGCTTTTACTTTGAGTCCCTCAAATAATCTCTCATACTTGTTCTTCATGCTGTTTTTGTGCTGGTCTTTAACTCCTTGTAAGACATCCTCCACTGGTTTCTGCAGGTCTCCAGTCTCATGGGTTGAAGTGCAGGTCAGAGAGAATCTGTGAGAAAAGATAATCACAATTCCAAAAAAAAAAAAAAAATGCAATGGAAAACGAGCATGCAATGATTTGCAAATATCATAAACCCGTATTTTATAACAAATGTTTACACTGAGAAAAAGAAAATGTTTAAAAACTGAGGAAATGTACCATTTTAACGGAAACTAAAAGGTCATTTTGAATTTGATGACTGCAACTCATTACAAAAAGTAGAGACAGGGCTATGATTACTATTGTGTCGCATCACCTCTTCTTTTAACAACAGTCTGTGTATGTATGGGAATTCAAAATGACCTTATTTTTTCCTTAAAATGATACATTTCCTCAGTTTTTCTGTGCTATGTTGTGAATAAAATATGGGTTTATGACATTTGCAAATCACTGCATTGTCTGGTTGCATGGTTACTGTTGGTCGAGTCTGAATGCAGTGCATGTTGCATATATTGGATTATATTTGATGTTATTTCATTGATTCTTAAATTATTATTCACTTGAGATGCACTACAGTAAATTAGAAAGATTTTATCCAAATCAATTTACAAATACGGGATAAAACAAATAGACTCAGTGACATGAACTGATGAAATACAAAGCTACAAGATTGTTCACAGATCAGAAAATAAATGAAATGCGCTGTAAGTTGCTGTGGGAAAAAAAGTCTGCCAAGTGCAAAAATTTCTCTTGGCTGGAGTAAGAGGTCATTTTATGGTGTTTTTTGGGAAGCACAGTAAATTTTTTTACAGTGTAATTTTCCCTTATACGGTCTCCCAAAGCATGGGCTGGTGTACTTTTATAGTGAAATCTGTCAACACTGACACAGAGCATTACTAAGGGGAATGCACGCTTGTGAGGGAAGTTCAGAAGAGACTGGAGGGAGATCAGCGTATGTATACAGACTGAATAACTGCTGCTGTTAACACAGATTAGTCAAGAATTATTTATTTATGATGTATGACTATGATTTTTTAAATTGCATTATCTTGCATTACTTGCATTTAAGCATTATCATTATTAATTTGAGAAGCGCTACAGTAAATTAACAAGTAAATATATATACTAACAGAGGGTCAAAGGTCACAGATCTATCACTGAATACAGGGGGTGGCATCATGGATATGTCACTCTTCATAGACAGCGCTGGGTTCTGGAGACTCTGATTCCTGTTCCTTCCTCCTTGTGATGTTGACAAAAGATCAATGAAACAGCATTTTATAATAAAACAGACCAATTTCTTGTTTGTCAGTTTACATTTATTTATTTACAGATCAGAAAATAAATGCAATTATATGATCTGGAATGCAGTATATGTTGCTGTGGTGAAAAAGCTCACCAAATGGAAACATTTCAAATGTCTTACCTAAGGTCAGAGGTCATTGGTTGATCACAGCTTGGTCCTGGAGAACAGATTTTAAAGGCAGTGTCCTCATCTTCTGTCTCCTTATAGAGACTCATTTTGTAAGCACTGTCCTCCCCCTTTTTAAAAGACACGCCGATGTCTATGGAAGCGGCAATAATGATCCTTACAAATGTTATCTGACGATATGTTTATGAAAGTTTTGGCTTTTAATCACGTCTTTATGTGTAGATGAGAGGTATTGATAGCTTTGTAAAGTGTTTGCTGGAAGTTTGTCAATGGTTTATTGGACTTTGGCTAATTTATTTAGCCCAAAATATGCACTGTACTGTTAATTGGCGACGTCACTTAAAGGACCTTGAGTTAGTTCAAACGTGTTTTGATCTTTTGTGGTAAGCAAATATTGATACAAATTGCAAATTGCACATTTTTCACATCGTGTTTGCCTTTATCACCATGCATCTGTGTTACACTTCTTTACTACAGTTATTTTAAGAAGGTTTTGACATCCGAACATGACTAAGTGATTTTAAAATGTATTTTATTTCTGTGATAAAAGCTGAATTTTCAGCATCATTACTCCAGTTTTCAGTGTCATGTAATCCTTTAAAAATCATTTAATAAGCTAAATAATATCACTAGACTCTGGACTGTTGACTACTCAGGATATCAAAGTCCAGTAAAGGAGGTAGAGCTTTTTGACATTTTATTCCTAAACAATGGAATAGCCTTCCTTAAAGTGATGATACACATCTTTTGTGCAATGCTGCCATCAACAGGCAACCAGAGACACAGGGCTCACGACCGATCTGAAGTATCCAGATAGAAATTTGTTGGCCATTCTCAGTGGAAAAGTATCCAAGCAGCATCGCCTGGCAACATCTTAAAAATGTTGCCCCACGTATCATTACTTTTCTCATAATTATGATTATCTTTTGCCTGAAATAATATGAACAGCTGCTATGCTAATTATTCTCCCTTTGATTTCCTGTTTCTATCTCTCAGGTTGCCCATCCCAGTGTTACTAGAGATTATGGTAGTTTGGATCCACCCTCACTTAAAGTCCACTTCCAAAACAAAGATTCACATATATTGTACTCACCCCCTTGTTGTCCAAGATGTTCACGTCTTTCTTTCTTCAGTCGTAAAGAAATTCTGTTTTTTTGAGGAAAACATTTCTGCATTTTCTTCATATAATGGACTGATATGGTGCCGTGATTTTGAACTTCCAAAAAGCAGTTTAAATGCGGCTTCAAACGATCCCAAATGTGGTTGTAAATGATCCCAGCCGAGAAAGAAGGGTCTAACAATCGGTTATTTTCATAACATTTAAATATTTTTTAATCTCAAACGCTCGTCTTGCCTTTCTCTCCATGAACTCTGTGTATTCTGACTCAAGACAGTTAGGGTATGTCGAAAAACTCCAATCGTATTTTCTCCCTCAACTTCAAAAATCATTTCAAAATCATCCTACATCACTGCAGAAGTACATACCCAGTCTTTGCAACGTGAACATGCAAAGAAGATCAAACACCCTTAACAAAAAGCAATGCAAAATTAAAGTATTTAAAATGCGGGGCACCATAGCAGCCCATTATATGAAGAAAAATGCAGCAATATGGGATTATTTCGAAGTTGAGGGAGAACATGAGATGGGACTTTTTCGATATACCCGAACTGTCACGAACTGGAACAAAAACAGTCCAAGCAGAGTAAGACAGGATGAGCGTTTGGCATTAAAAAGTATATAAATTGTATTTTTTAAAATAAAACTAACTGATCATTTCACTAGATAAGGATGGGATCGTTTAAAACCGCATGTGGGATTGCTTGAAGCCACATATAAACTGCTTTTTGGAAGTTCAAAATTGGGGCACCATTGCAGTCCATTATATGAAGAAAAATGCTGAAATGTTTTCCTCAAAAAACATAATTTCTTTATGACTGAAGACAAAGACATGAACATCTTGGATGACAAGGGGGTGAGTAAATTATTTGTAAATTGTTGTTCTGGAAGTGGACTTCTCCTTTAAGCACATTTCAGATGGTGCAAACACATATGGAGACTTCAGATGATGGCAACTATAAATGGACATACAAAACTGCCAAAAATGATGTACTGCAATCATTGCCTTAAAGCCTAAGTTTGGTGATTTTCAACCCGCTTTGTATTACTACGATGGTAATATATATACTTATTTTAATAGTTCGTTTGATACAGTTTCTATAGCGTTATTTTCATGACAGATTTCTGAAAATGCGCAAGCCCAAATCTCTTTTCTCGCAGATGAATTCCCAATAAAAAAGACGCGTTTTCTGTCGCTTCCATGTGCACGCTCAAAAACATAAATCAGCCCATATGGCAACGGATATAATCAGTATTTGCATCATAACAGTAGAAAATCTCACACGTGTCCCGCATTGTTCTGCAAAATCACATTTATGTCCCACAACAGATGGTCTGCCCTAAGATAGGCTGTTGATTTATTAAATGATAAGTCGTTTCCTCTAAAAAAAAGTTGTTTATTCAGTGTAGTAAAGCCTATCCTCCATTGACATCCATTGGAAGATGGCCTCTGGTCTCCTTTCCCATGTACTGCCAGGCCGAAAGCGTTAGCTTTAGCCGTTACGCTTTTTCGGCTAATGGTTGCATGCTTGCCTTCTAGTGGCTCTAGTGGCTTGACATAGGTATTACAAGGAGAGGGTAAAATATGAGGACATTCAGAGTGTCCCCATAATTCAAAAGGCTTATAAATAATACAGAAAGAGTTAGAAGTCTATGGAAAGTATCCACCATTCACAAAAACAAACCAAACTGGGGGCATTAAAAGGAATACTGTAAAACAATATTTTTAATTACATGCATTCTTTTTACTATTAAAATCAGCAATCAATAATGTAAAGTATGTTAATGAAAATATATATTACATTATACTTTATTTGCAATACTGGTGATATTGTACTTCAGATTAATACAGACCAGCATACTTTCGCTTCTGTACTAATTCAGAGCTTTCGAAATCAATAAGCAAACAGTTGTGTCATACTGTTTCGAAAGATTTTAACATTCTGAGGGTTCACTGCTAGATCGCTTTGATCTGGTGAACCCATAAACTTAAATGCAATCCAATACTGGCCCAGAATAGTAGGAAGGGCCTTCTATTTATAGGGAGTCTAATTGGATACAAGAGAGGGTAATCAGTGAAGTGGAGCATGGGGAATGTAGTCCATAGTGTGGAGCAACAGTGTGTAATGTGAATGTCAATAGAATGAGAGGGCGACATCTGGTGGTGAGCAGACCGAAGGCCACAGGCCACATTTGTGACACTTAACTTCCTCTTGACTGGGGTTAAAATCATGCACTTTCTTTTTGGTAGGTTTGCTGTGCTTTGCAAGCTTCTCATTCACTCTCATATCCGTTTTAGTCATTGAAAATAGTCATATTAAAAAAAATACATATATTATTAAAATTGTTATTTATTTATTTTTAAGTAATTTTAAATCTCAGTTTATTTTAGGAAGGTACGTGCTGCTGGAAATAAAATTTCCTGAGAGTGATCACAAGAACTCCCCACCACTGATCTACAGCAAACAAGTTTTAAAAACTCATGAACAACCACCACAAAACAAAACAAACAAACAAACAAAAAAACAGTCGTAGATCATCCAGGTAACCACACACAGTATTAAAAACCAAGGGATCCCAAACTTTTAAAAGGGGTTATTTTAATCATTTCAGCTTTTTTTTTTTTTTGTCTTGTGGACTATGTGAAGAGTTCAGATGCAAAACCAGCATTTTTATCAGGCCCAGATGTACAGGTTTCTATGTAAGTACTGGTACTTCTGATTGGGCTGAGGCTGGATTTTAGCGAGTTTGAAGTAAAAGTATTTGATGGACGTATAATATTTGTCAAGAGCATTCACTCAGTATCATTATCTCATTTTTGACCAGCTTTTAGCTGGTTTTGCATCTGAACTCTTCATATGTAAACACCTTTTTATGCAAAATATCTTACTCAGGACAAAAAATATATGTGCATTTTGTACAATTTCTCTTATTTTGTTAAAATTATTCACATTTTCACAGATTCTGCAAGGGGTTCCCTAACTTTCGCATGCAACTGTTTTTTTGAACTCTCGGTTGATTAACCCAAACCTTGCTTATTCAAGGTATGCTAGTTCCAAAAACGCTTCCAGGAGTAAGTTCATTCAACTCAAAATATGTTCCTGGTTAACACGCTAGATATTCTTAACAGAGCGACGAATCGACGAGTCACTATGGAAATGGACACTATTAAAAAAAAACACACCATACTGCTGCTGCTTCTTCTGTTGAAAGGTCATTAGCATACTTAGTGCATATTGCCACCTAATTGGTGGTTGTGCAATCCTTTTTTCCTTTAATCTTTTATCCTTGAGAATAAGAATTATTTTGTTTGTTTGATGCTAATTATATGTCATATCAGACGTGTATTTTTATTATAGATATACATTATAGAAAATGCAGATCCATGATGTGTGAGATAATAAAATATAATAAACATATAATATAATATAATATAATATTGTTTCTGCACTGTAATAAATGCTATGTCAGTTAGCACTGTATCACTCATATACTTTATTTATTACTTGGAGAAGCATTGAAAAACTAACTATAGTGTCAACAACAATGTCAGAGTATTGAAGGTTGTTGAGTTTGAGTGAGAAGTTTCCTCTCACATACTCCGCAGGGAAACTTTCAGTTCTGTTCCTGTACTCTGCATCCTGTTCTTCCATAGCGACTTTATCTTTTATAATGGCATACACATTCCAGTTGTTGTGTCTCCATTGCACTTCTACGTCTTGAATTGTAAGCTGAGGTTCTTTTGAGGAACACAGTAAAACAGCAGATCCTCCAATGGAACCCACAACGGTGTCCTGCAGAGAAACTGAATGAAGAGAAAATAGAATATAAATGAAGCAAACTTAGTTTAGTAGGCAAACAAGTGAGAAGGGTCTGGCTGCAGACATGCACTTGCATTTTCAGACCTACACTCTCAGACGCCTGCACTTCTGTCTGACGTTACTTGCGGTCTTTTTTATTTTTATTTTATTTTATTTATTTATTATTTTTTAAATTGAATCTCACAACATTTTACAACAGTAGCCAGGTGGTGAAGACAAGAAAAAAGAAACTAAATTACAATGTTACTCGCAGTCGCCACTTGCACCCTCCGTGCAAGTGTACTTTTAAACATACTAAACTACCATTAGGTGGCGGTAAGTCACTTGAGTGAGTGAGTGAGTTATTGAGTGATTTGGTTAAAACGCTTAACTATTTAGTAGCAAAACATCGTCGAGTGTTGCTTGGAGAATGTGCGATACTTCTAGGGTGTATTCCATAAAGCAAGGTTAATTTACCATCTGCTAAACCCTGAACTCTCCGTTGATTAATCCAAACCTTGCTTTATACTAGTTCCAAAAACCAGGAGTAAGTTCATTCAACTCAGAGTATGTTCCTGGTTAACACACAAGACATTCTCAACAGAGCAATGAATCAACAAGTCACAATGGGGGCAGCCGTGGCTTAATGTTAGGGAGTCTGGCTTATAACCGAAAGGGTGCAAGTCCCAGGTCTGGCAGGGATCGAAGATGGGGGGAGTAAATAACCAGTCATTTACATATTTAGTGCATATCACGACCTAATTGGTGGTTGTGCTATATATATATTTTTTTGGTTTGTTTAAGCTTTAATCTTTAAGAATAAGAATTATATTTTTGATGCTAATTATATAAGTCATATCAGATATATATTTTTATTATAAAAATACCTTATAAAAAAAATCGCTCTAAACCCTAACAGCACACATATGTTGGGCCGATGTCGGCCCGATTTACAAAATTCCATCGGCACGATGTCGCTCAGGGAGCGTTTGCTAATCGGGAAGATATCGTTGCGACGTCGGCATTTGATCGCAAATGCTTTCAGGCCGATGCAGCCGTAAATCCCGGCTGCTCTGCGTGTGCGCTCACTGGCGTTTTGCTCATCGTTATTCTAGGACCACGCATGGCAGTAGCCGCTGGTTTATAATAAAACGACACACACCACTCTCAATAGCAGCTGCAAATGTATTAATATTTTCAATAAACATATTAAACATACAAATACATTTACATTCATCAGATGCTTTTATCAAAAGTGACATACAAATGAGAAGCATTACATTCAATGTGTACTCTTTCAAAGATTAACCATGGATTTACCACAGCATTTGCAGTAAAACCAAAAAAAAAATAGTAAAAACAAAATCAACCATAATTTTACTACAGTGCCAATGGTTTGACTGTTGCAGTAAAACAAAAATAAGCATTACTACAGTATTTGCAGTAAAACCATAGTAACTACAAATTTTACCATGATTTAAAAAACTATGGTTACTATAGTCATGGTTACCACAGTTTTACTGTAGTATTTCTACAATATAACTATAGTAGAACCAGGGCATCAAAATCTTTGAACCAAAAACAAAAAACTTTTTTTTTTTTTTTGTTTAAGCTTTAATCTTTAAAAATAAGAATTATATTTTTGATGCTAATTATATAAGTCATATCAGATATGTATTTTTATTATAAAAATACATTATAAAAAATCACTCTGAATTGCTCAGCACGTTTTGAATGGAAAAGGAGGAGCAGGCGGACATATTCCAGGCAGTTACGCTCCTGATGCATCCAGTAGGGGGAGGCTGTACAGTATGAGATCGTAACAGAACAAACCAACAAACCAAGAAGTAATTTTGTATGGACCCAGTGATGCTTTTGATACTAGTAATTATAACCTTGGTCATGTCGCAATTGGTTACTCCACGTGCAAAAAACTGGACTCGACCTAAAGTTTGACAAACGGATTTTTCTCTTCTACATGCAAATTGTCTTCTATATTTTCAATCTTTTGAAATTCTTCCTCCACCATCTGAAGCAGCTCATTGTTAAAGCAGCCTTCTTCAGTTCGTTTCGACGGTCTTCACAGCTGTTGTAACCCCACCAGTGTTTTCTCCGTTTTTTCTTGTCAATAACATGAATGTGACCTCTGTACGTGGACCCTCTTTGGACTGAAGGTTTGAGCTTATAGATCTTCACATGCGTGAACAAAATCAATATGTGTTTAAGGATATCACCACACTGCTCAAAATATGAATTCATAATATCCACAATCTCCTTTTCCTATTTTGTGTACCTTGCAATCATTATCATGTCAGGATTTGAACCCATTTCAGCGATGGATTTAATGATTTCAGCTCTGATGGCATCCTCATAACAACTGTGTCAAAAATTCCAGGTGTGTCAACAACAGTGATTTATTATTTTTTTAATAACCACGTTTCCACTTACAAAGTCTCTAGTCATTGATGTAGGTGAAGCTGTACACTTGAATATTCGCTTTCCAAGGATTGTATTCCCAATCCCAACGCTGCTCTTGCCAGCTCCTGTCTTCCCAAAAAGGACAATCCTTCTCTCAAGTTTAGATTCTTTACCTTTTGCAAGAAAACATAAGAGATAATGAGTTGATGCCTTAAATTTTAGGTATCCAAACAAACAAGCAAACAAACAAATGTATAATAAAGTTATTTTATGCCATAATTTCTTACCTCCCATTATTCTTGTCCTTTAATAAAGCTCTGTATTCTGTGAAACAAGGTGTGTTGCATTAATCAAATTGTCCTTTCATTTTAAGTGAGCATTGATATGAATATGATACAAAACCTCAAGACAATAACTTTAAAGACAGCAATAAAGATACAATTACAAAAATCGTTCTCAGTATTAAAGAATAGCATAGTTAAGTGTTTCTTAACTGGCTCATGACCAAAAAGTGGATATTACTGATGTATTTAATGTCACAGAATAAAACATGAAAATGTCTTGAGCTTGTGTTAACCACAGAGCTTCAGGTCGTTTTTAACTGAAATTGACTTTAGGACGATGGAACCAGGAGTTCAAATATTATTTTGCAGGCTTCAGGACTCTTTCCCTTTAAGATGCCCCAATGAATTGTTTATGAAGACAAGATGGGCAGATGTGAATTCCATAGCCCCCCTCCTCCCACCCCGCTTTTTTTGGCACCAATATATGGAAAGCTTTTGCGTCATCAAAACAAAGGGCTTGTCAAAACACCCACACTTGTGGTCTTTACACTTGAGCGCTCGTCTGCTTACAGCAACCATAAAAGCAGTCTGTGGGACTTTCTCCTGGTATTATGTCCTGGAGGGAGAGAAGCTCATTCCACATTTCCTCAGACGTTTCATGAAGAAAAGGTGCTGATGTGCCTTCTTCAGCACTGCATCGTTGTGCGTAGATCACACGAGAACCTCAGTGATATGAATGCAGAGGAACCCAAAACTGTTTTGTCAATAGACACACTTTTAAAAATTGGCTGCTTACAAACCAGCACCTCTTCAAACCAGGGCAGTTGTTGCCTAATGGTTAGCGAGTCAGGCTTGTAACACGAAGGTCGTGGATTCGAGTCTCAGTACCAGCAGGGTTTATAGGTGGGGGGAGTGAATGACCGGACTCTTCCTCTTTCACCCTCAGTACCACAACTGAGCAAGGCACTGACGCCCCAAATGTGTGTGTGCAACCTTCTTGAGGTTGAAGATCTGTGAAAACCTGGAACGCCATCTGGACTGACACAGACGTGGGACTTTTCTCTGTACTGTCAAGAGAGAGTCAGCAATAGGCGTGAGACTTGTAGGCATGCCAGAAAGTTCAGAATAAGTGGTTTCCTGCCTGCTTATGTTCCTATACAGTTACTTTAGTGCCTGGTCTGTGTTGGTTCGAGTGGGAAAGGAAACAGCTGTGATTTTGACAACTGCAAATTCACCATTGGGATCATTTGAAGCCACATTTAAACTGCATTTTGGAAGTTCAAACTCGGGGGACCATAGCAGCCCATTATATGGAAAAATATCCTGAAATGTTTTCCTCAAGAAACATAACTTCTTTACAACTAAAGAAAGAAAGACATGAACATCTTGGATGACAAGGGGGTGAGTACATTATATGTCAAATTTTGTTCTGGAAGTGGACTTTTCCTGTAAGTGTTTCCAGTTTTGTGTGCTGTATGCGTCAGATGTTGATACTAAACATGAAGAGGGAAAAAAAACAGATTCACAAGATACTTCATATGCGGTACATATTCTTAGTTAACTTTCAGTGAAGCCTGTTGGGGGAGAAGAAGGGGGATATAAATGAGCAAGGAGGGAAGTTTGGGTGAGGTAGTGTCATTTGCTCTATTTGGAGGTCTCATCTGCAAATTAGTTTTATTGTTTAGTTGTATGGCATTTGTTTTATGCGAGTTCCTGAAGTTTGGTTTTACGGGGAGATAATTTTAGGTGTTACACTTGCATTGTGTGTGTGCAGTTATAATAATAACATCCAGTATGAAAAACAACAAAATTACAAGTAAAATAGTCAAAAAACTGAAAAGTTTTGTAGGAGCTCGCAATGTAGTTGCCTTCTTTGGCACCACCTTGAATCACACCTACACTCAAAAAAGTCAACTAGCCACTTGCTTGATTTGCAAAATACAAATATGTCTGATTAACAAGAATATAACGAGTTTACTTCTGTTAAGTGATTCATTCTTGTTATGTGTAACTAAATTAAGAAATCATCAAATTAATTAGATCAGCACTTGTTGATTCAACGAGACTGGGGCGCTTCATATCAACGACTCTCTCTGGTGAGTCACTGCGCATGCTCAGCACAGCGGCGGAAACACGTGGGTACAGGCGGATGGAAGAAATGGAGCTGTGAGAGCGCCGGCGGTTTGAACTGCTGCGTCTAATTGTTTTGCGTACTTGATTTTGAGGGTAAGTACTTAATATGTACCTGTTTGTAATTAGTAACGTAGCATTATAGATTAAAAATAAGTTATTAGACAGTGGCGATGTTTATAAGCAGGTTTATTCTCTCAGGCTTGAAGCACATGTGTTAGGTTAAGTTCCGTGTCTTTCATCTTACGTTAATATATGCCCTACAATTGGTGCATTTCTGTCACAATTCAATGGTAACTAAGCCTAACTATTAACTACCTAACCTACATTAATCCTGAAGTCTACCCAAACAACGAGAGGGGAAAACGGGAGGAAAAGTGAATGCAGAGTCGAACACACCATGCATCCGTTTCTCATCGCTTTTTTTAAGTCTAGCTAGTATTTTTTGTTTGTTTGTTTGTTTGTTTTTTGAGATTTTGCTTAGTATGCCAACGGAGGGACTGTTGTTATCATTAGCTAAATGAACTAACGTTATCCTGGCCCTTCGTGTGTATACAGTAGTCAACATTTAAAGTGGATCAAAACCCTTTATCGAAGTCCTAAAACCAAAACTTAACCTGTTCTTGTCTTACTTTGATTATTTTTTTTGATCCACTTCAAATGTTGACCACTGTATATCAGCAAAATATTACTTGAAACTTTCTATAACTAGACATTTCTGTTTATTCAAACATAGTTTCAAAATGTCTCAGAATGCTACCCAGCTTTTTGAATACAGTACAACTGAAAATTGTTGTATGCATGGTTTTATTCAGGGAATATAGTTATAAATATTAAGTAAAAGTCTTGATATTTAGTAACAGCACCCAGTAGTCGTAATTTTCTTTGGGCCAATTTTTTAAATACACATTAGGGGAAAATTGAACTTTTATATGTTTTTTTTTTTTTTTTTCTTCACAGTGGAAATGTTACTTTTTATGTACAAAAATAAAAAGAAAGGAAGAAATACATCACAATATAAAGCTGTCCCCATGCTCTTCTGGTGTGAACCTCACCTTTATTACATGTTAAGTAGTTTTTCTTAATGCTCACATACAGTAATGTATAACTAACTATCCTTGAATACTGAACTTTCCAATTTTTTTTTTGTTTGTTTTTTTTTTTTCCTCTTTCAGTGACGTGTATGTGGCAGTGCAGGAAGTGTGTTGCAAAGGAAAGAGTTGTAGGTACTAATAACTTAAGCATTATAAACTAAACCATTGCTTTGGAAGCTGCAATCATTATGTTTGTGTAAATTTAAATTGTCCATGCACATTTAAGACATGGGCAGGACTTAAAACCCATGTGTATAGATTTCACCCGTTACATTCTACACAGACAGCAACATGTTCAATACTCTTAAGCTGTGCTGCCACTGAAGTTTGAGTTAATCATGTCCCCACTCTACAGGATGACACTATACATATCAGAAGAACCTGTGTCATCAAGTTTCTGTGGACCTACTTGAAATGAAGACCCTGAAAAAGTAGTGAAGGCATATTTGGTGAGTTTACGGAAAAAAAGTTTTAAAAACCCATATATTCTTTACTGGGGGCGTGTTTTCAAAAATGTGACGAGAGAACACTTGTCAAATAACTGAGCTGGACAAACTGTTCACATCATAGGAAACTGATGGTACACCATGACAAATCTCTTATGTGAATAGGTTAATGCACTAAACCAATTAATTTTATTTATATTTGTTGAGCTTTCTTGGGGCCTAATTTACAAAACTATGTGTAAACCCCTACTAAAAATTAAAAATTGGTCTGAAAGGCAGAAGAGGCATGCTACAAAAAATAAATATATAAATACATAAACGGCATCAGAAAACTGTACTTGCATGGTTTTGTTTTATTGCAGTGCATTATATTCTAAGATGGTTCTAATGTTTTAGCCAACTCATTCATTTTAAATATGGTAGCCAAATAAATTATAACAATCTTATAATATAATGCACTGCAATAACACTCCAGCACCCACTGTGACTTCAATAATAAACATATTAGGTGAGTAGAATTTTCACCTTTGTTACAATTTCAACTTAAAACTGAGAAACTATAACCTTGTAAATGTAGAATTCACAGCAGAGCTTCTGTAGTGGATTGAAGTTTACTTTACAGGTGTACCTAATAAAGTGGCAAGTGAGTGTATACGTGTGCAATTCTTGTAATAAATATTTGAGCTAATTTTTGTTTGTGATCTTTCATGTATTTTGTCACACAGGATTCAGACATGGAGTCACAAAGTTCCAGGGAGCAAACTGTGATGGGAGTGTATGACATACTGAAGGAGGGAGCGCTGCCTGACGATGACCCACATGACACTGGTGTCCGTATTGAAGGTGTGGAAGTCCTGAGTGACTTGTTATTTGGGCTGATACACTGTTTGAACCTGAGCAACCCACCAGAGCTCACATGTACTTTTGAATTCTTGCAGAAGATCTTTCTAAATGGACAGAGGTTGTCATCCAAGGTACAGTTTCTCAAAAACAAGCTTTTGGAGTGAGCTTGAAAAAGACAAACAAAAGTCAAACAAAATGCACTTAAGTAGTAGTTTGTTTTTGTTTGTTTTAAATGGACTGAGACTAACAGTGTTTTGTAGTAACTGACTGAAGCAGTTGTTACACTTTTTTTTTTTTTTTCTTCTGAGAGTGGAGTCGACACTGATGCACAGTATTTTTATTTTCAGATGTGAAGCAACATAGCTACATGGGTCATTTAGAATCATCAAAATATTACACGTGATATCAATGTTTGTTTTATGTTATAAATTCATGTGCATTCTTGTTTGTTTTCAAATGTTATTTTTTGTGTCAGGCCAAGGTTTACCTCACAAATTCCCAAAAAGGGTAGTATTAAAATGGCTTAATTTTTAGAAGTTTTAAGACCAATAGGGCATTAACATCCTACAAGCTTGGGGATCAGTTTTATCAAGAGCCAATATTTTGTTGGTTAAATGTTTCTTATACACTGTGTTACAAACACTCAAATGGATAGGAGACTTAAATTGAAGAAAGCAGTTTAAACTTAATCAGTGCATGTTAAAGCTGAATGGTAAAATAAAAAATGTATATTGTTTGCATGTTGTCTGTGCTTTTTCTGAAGATTACTGAGCTTTGGGTAATGTCTTGTTTCTTAGTGCTGTCATCTAAAACAAATCTAATTGAAACAACAAGAAAACCATACATGAACAAGACAATAACTAGTTGATGTAACAAGGCAGGATGTGGTTGAATTGAAGTGCTTTACCAACATTGAGTGAATAAGAATAAATTTGATTAGACTAACACAATATAAACATTTTGATTCAATTAGTTAAAAAGTTGTTACACTGACATATTAAAATCATGTTAAATCTACAAATGTTTGTTGTGTTCATGTAACATATTCAATTCAGTCCAGGTTTACTTGATTTGTTTAGATGCTTAATGGGTGCTACGATTAAATCATGTTCATTCAACAGATTATTTTTTTGAGTGTAGGGCCAGATTTACTAAATGAGGCAAATTAGCATTAAAGCACAATTTCATAAAAGTGCAGATGGGAGGGGAAAATTTTGTGTGTGCTTTACTGACAGTGTGCACAATAAAAAACACAGACACAGCCAGACAATTTCCATAATGACCAGCGCAATGTACCAAAAGCAGTGCAAATTACCACCTGCTTTAAGGTGTTAAATAATGGCACAAATATCAGTAATTTGATGAGTGTAAACGTTAATAAAACACACTGCATGATTCATTTTACTATCTTCTTCCAATACATTTTGTGTCTGAAAGGGAAACTCCTACAAATACATTTTCAATAAGGTCAGGCGCAAAAATAACCATGTCCACACCTTCTTAGTGCTAGTTCTTCACTAGTAAATCCTGACAGCACTATTTTAACACCAAAAGGTGGTTTGAGCTGGCACAAGCTGTTTGTAAATCTGGCCCTTATAGTGTTGTAAAAATGCTAACATTTCGTTTTTGACTTTCAATACTTTGCATTTAAAAATAAACTTCTAAATGTCTGTTCAGTAGTCTCTATAGCCGGTGACAATTTAGTAACTGTAAACATTATAAACAAATAAACATCTTTGCATCAATAAAATGTGCATAAATCACAGAAAAAGTCAGAAAATATATCTTATTGCTTCTGCACTGTAATAAAAGCTATGTCAGTTAGCACTGTATCACTCATATACTTTATTTATTACTTGGAGAAGCATTGAAAAACACACATAAAACATATAGTCAGTGTTTTAGTGTCTTCATCTTTAATCGGTTTAAGTGCAAAAAAAAAAAAAGTGCAGGGAAGAGTTTAGGTTTTATTACAAGTCACGGAAACATCCTCCGTGTATTCTACACTCATGTTACAGGGAGTCACCGCAGAGAGATGAAAGAAGATTGCTTTTCTAGCCCCTCTTCCTTTTTTCGGGTGTAGTGAATTACATAAAAACTCCTGTGGCAGAGTTCTGTAACACATTCATCATTAGAGTGTTTAATTAGAGGCTGCGATTTATTTATGACATGAAATACTTTGTTGATCATGCTGTTACATTGCTGAATGAACTTACAGCCAGTGAAAATATAATGCCAATACACAGAACGAAACTGATCATTACAGTCATCTCTGGTCTTGGTTTTGTTCCTTCGTTGGAGTTTTGTCTTGTTTCTCTCTCTGGATAACAAAAGAATTACAAAAGTTAGAGAAAACACACACACACAAAAACACAAGAGCATCCTTTCATAATTTTTCTACAGTAGAACATTGGTTGAAAAATAACTATAGTTAGTGTCAACAACAATGTGGTAATTACAGCATTCGGATAATGCGACTCTGAAATGACAAATTATGACAGTAATTGGATTTTACACACCTTTAATCAAAAGCTCAACAGTTATTATATTTTGTATTATGGAGTCCTCTGAGATGTAACACTTGTATTCTCCTTCATCAGAGTATTGAAGGTTGTTGAGTTTGAGTGAGAAGTTTCCTCTCACATACTCCGCAGGGAAACTTTCAGTTCTGTTCCTGTACTCTGCATCCTGTTCTTCCATAGCGACTTTATCTTTTATAATGGCATACACATTCCAGTTGTTGTGTCTCCATTGCACTTCTACATCTTGAATTGTAAGCTGAGGTTCTTTTGAGGAACACAGTAAAACAGCAGATCCTCCAATGAAACCCACAACAGTGTCCTGCAGAGAAACTGAACGAAGAGAAAACAGAACATAAAAGAAGCAAACTTAGTTTAGTAGGCAAACAAGTAGGTATTTGCTTTTCAAATAGTTGATTTTGTGCTCACCTCCATTTATTAACAGAAACACAGGTAGCATTTGTAAATACCTGTAAAAACAAAGTCAAGATTTAGTCAATGGCAAAGAAAATACACAAATAGTAATTCATTTGCTTAATGATTTCCTTCTTTCACTGTTAGAGCCAGCTGAAAAAAACTAGTCATCCAGGCTGGTCATAGTTGGTCAGCAGGCTTAATTGTAATTCATATAAAATATCTGCACACATTCTGTTGAGAGGAAGTGCTTCCTCAGCTTTTACAAGCAGTGAGGAGTCATTAGGGAGGAAGGAGATTTTACATGCATGTGCTTGTGTGTGTATGTGCATGCTTGTAAGGATAAGGTGCATATTAGCATAAGGTTATGATAATTTGATTTTTTTTTACTTTGAAACAACACTAATTATAATGTTTTGGTATATCACATATGATAGTCTGGTTATACTTGTGATCCATGATGGTACAGTGTTGCCTGAAAGCAACACGTGGGTATGAAATCTTACTTTCTGTTAAATATGAGATGTGCAAAACATCAAAATTGTGATAAATCTGTGTGTTCAAATGTTTGATTAAAGAAATTGATGTTTAAAATATATATATATATATATATATATATATATATTTTTTTTTTTTTTTTTTTTTTTTTTTTTCTGCATGAAAATATCAAATGTTTCATTTTGTCCATTGTGGTACAATGTTGCCTTGAGGCAACAAACTTTTAAAAAAATAAATAAATAAAAAAATAATAAAAATATTTATTGATATTGTTATAGTGTCCAATTTTAAGCAGGAAAAACATCACAAACCATTTTTTTCCTCATTGATACCACACTGCGTACCGTAGAGGGTTAAAGATTAAAGCTTAAACAAAATAATAATAATATATATATAGCACAACCACCAACTGCTCCCAGGGCGCTGCAGCGATAGCAATATGACTGCTCACTGCTCCAGGTGCGTGTTTGTTCACTACTCACTACTGTGCTACTTGGATGGATTAAATGCAGAGCACAAATTCCGAGTATGGGTCACCATACTTCGCCACACATCATGTCCTTTCCTTCCTTTCCTTTCCCTATAGAAACAGATGCTAAGATAAAGCGAGCCACACAGCTTCTTTCTTCCTCTATCATTCAAAAGGTCATTTACATATTTGGTGCATATTGCAACCTAATTGGTGGTTGTGCAATATATATATATATATATATATATATATATTGTTTAAGCTTTAATCTTTAAGAATAAGAATTATATGTTTGTTTGATGCTAATTATATAAGTCATATCAGATATGTATTTTTATAAAAATACATTATAGAAAATCGCTCTGAAATAAGATAACCCTGAAACATAACCTACTCTGGAGCAGGTTATCTTCAGAGAGCAAGTTGCTATGGCTACTTACATAGCCTGAAAGTTACCTCTGTTTTTGGAACCGAAAGTTGAGGCGTTATGTTAAATATTAATAAGTGTGAAATTCTTGCTTTGCATAAACAACCAGCTTGCTCAATCAGTAACATAAGTGTTAAAACAGAAGTTAAATATCTGTGTCTATATAAACTTTATTGTAATAATATATAATATTGTGTGCAATCCGTCCCACTAAAGTAGTGGTCTGCAACCTTCAACATCAAAAGAGCCATTTTGGCCCCTTTCCCACCGAATAAAATTCACATGGAGCCACAAAATATTTGATCCCTAAATAAAGATAACGCAGCATATAGATAGTTTTATATCCAGAGGGCAATAAAATAAATAGAATACACTGCTGGACAACAACCAATCATTTGTATTCTATAATATTTTTGATATATATTTTACTAATGACAACTTCATGATTAATTAATATACTACAAACACTTTTTCCATTTTTATCACAGAAAAAGTCAGAAAATATATCTTATTGCTTCTGCACTGTAATAAATGCCAGTTAGCACTGTATCACTCATATACTTTATTTATTACTTGGAGAAGCATTGAAAAACACACATAAAACAAATATTGTCAATGGTTTAGTGTCTTCACCTTTAATCGGTTTAAGTGCAAAAAAAAAAAAGTGCAGGGAAGAGTTTAGGTTTTATTACAAGTCACGGAAACATCCTCCGTGTATTCTACACTCATGTTACAGGGAGTCACCGCAGAGAGATGAAAGAAGATTGCTTTGCCAGCCCCTCTTCCTTTTTTCGGGTGCAGTGAATTACATTAAAACTCCTGTGGCAGAATTCGGTAACATATTCATCATTAGAGTGTTTAATTAGAGGCTGCGATTTATTTACGATATGAAATACTTTGATCATGCTGTTACATTGCTGAATGAACTTACAGCCAGTGAAAATATAATGCCAATACACAGAACGAAACTGATCATTACAGTCATCTCTGGTCTTGGTTTTGTTCCTTCGTTGGAGTTTTGTCTTGTTTCTCTCTCTGGATAACAAAAGAATTACAAAAGTTAGAGAAAACGCACACACAAAAACACAAGAGCATCCTTTCAGAATTTTTCTACAGTAGAACATTGGTTGAAAAATAACTATAGTTAGTGTCAACAACAATGTGGTAATTACAGCATTCGGATAATGTGACTCTGAAATGACAAATTATGACAGTAATTGGATTTTACACACCTTTAATCAAAAGCTCAACAGTTATTATATTTTTTATTATGGAGTCCTCTGAGATGTAACACTTGTATTCTCCTTCATCAGAGTATTGAAGGTTGTTGAGTTTGAGTGAGAAGTTTCCTCTCACATACTCCGCAGGGAAACTTTCAGTTCTGTTCCTGTACTCTGCATCCTGTTCTTCCATAGCGACTTTATCTTTTATAATGGCATACACATTCCAGTTGTTGTGTCTCCATTGCACTTCTACGTCTTGAATTGTAAGCAGAGGTTCTTTTGAGGAACACAGTAAAACAGCAGATCCTCCAATGAAACCTACAACAGTGTCCTGCAGAGAAACTGAACGAAGAGAAAACAGAACATAAAAGAAGCAAACTTAGTTTAGTAGGCAAACAAGTAGGTATTTGCTTTTCAAATAGTTGATTTTGTGCTCACCTCCATTTATTAACAGAAACACAGGTAGCATTTGTAAATACCTGTAAAAACAAAGTCAAGATTTAGTCAATGGCAAAGAAAATACACAAATAGTAATTCATTTGCTTAATGATTTCCTTCTTTCACTGTTAGAGCCAGCTGAAAAAAACTAGTCATCCAGGCTGGTCATAGTTGGTCAGCAGGCTTAATTGTAATTCATATAAAATATCTGCACACATTCTGTTGAGAGGAAGTGCTTCCTCAGCTTTTACAAGCAGTGAGGAGTCATTAGGGAGGAAGGAGATTTTACATGCATGTGCTTGTGTGTGTATGTGCATGCTTGTAAGGATAAGGTGCATATTAGCATAAGGTTATGATAATTTGATTTTTTTTTACTTTGAAACAACACTAATTATAATGTTTTGGTACATCACATATGATAGTCTGGTTATACTTGTGATCCATGATGGTACAGTGTTGCCTGAAAGCAACGTGGGTATGAAATCTTACTTTTTGTTAAATATGAGATGTGCAAAACATCAAAATTGTGATAAATCTGTGTGTTCAAATGTTTGATTAAAGAAATTGATGTTTAAAATATATATATATATATATATTTTTTTTTTTTCTGCATGAAAATATCAAATGTTTCATTTTGTCCATTGTGGTACAATGTTGCCTTGAGGCAACAAACTTTAAAAAAAAAAAAATAAATAAAAAAATAATAAAAATAATATATATATATATATATATAGCACAACCACCAACTGCTCCCAGGGCGCTGCAGCGATAGCAATATGACTGCTCACTGCTCCAGGTGCGTGTTTGTTCACTACTCACTACTGTGCTACTTGGATGGGTTAAATGCAGAGCACAAATTCCGAGTATGGGTCACCATACTTCGCCACACATCATGTCCTTTCCTTCCTTTCCTTTCCCTATAGAAACAGATGCTAAGATAAAGCGAGCCACACAGCTTCTTTCTTCCTCTATCATTCAAAAGGTCATTTACATATTTGGTGCATATTGCAACCTAATTGGTGGTTGTGCAATATATATATATATATATATATATATATATTGTTTAAGCTTTAATCTTTAAGAATAAGAATTATATGTTTGTTTGATGCTAATTATATAAGTCATATCAGATATCTATTTTTATAAAAATACATTATAGAAAATCGCTCTGAAATAAGATAACCCTGAAACATAACCTACTCTGGAGCAGGTTATCTTCAGAGAGCAAGTTGCTATGGCTACTTACATAGCCTGAAAGTTACCTCTGTTTTTGGAACCGAAAGTTGAGGCGTTATGTTAAATATTAATAAGTGTGAAATTCTTGCTTTGCATAAACAACCAGCTTGCTCAATCAGTAACATAAGTGTTAAAACAGAAGTTAAATATCTGTGTCTATATAAACTTTATTGTAATAATATATAATATTGTGTGCAATCCGTCCCACTAAAGTAGTGGTCTGCAACCTTCAACATCAAAAGAGCCATTTTGGCCCCTTTCCCACCGAATAAAATTCACATGGAGCCACAAAATATTTGATCCCTAAATAAAGATAACGCAGCATATAGATAGTTTTATATCCAGAGGGCAATAAAATAAATAGAATACACTGCTGGACAACAACCAATCATTTGTATTCTATAATATTTTTGATATATATTTTACTAATGACAACTTCATGATTAATATACTACAAACACTTTTTCCATTTTTATCACAGAAAAAGTCAGAAAATATATCTTATTGCTTCTGCACTGTAATAAATGCCAGTTAGCACTGTATCACTCATATACTTTATTTATTACTTGGAGAAGCATTGAAAAACACACATAAAACATATAGTCAGTGTTTTAGTGTCTTCATCTTTAATCGGTTTAAGTGCAAAAAAAAAAAAAAAAAAAGTGCAGGGAAGAGTTTAGGTTTTATTACAAGTCACGGAAACATCCTCCGTGTATTCTACACTCATGTTGCAGGGAGTCACCGCAGAGAGATGAAAGAAGATTGCTTTGCCAGCCCCTCTTCCTTTTTTCGGGTGCAGTGAATTACATTAAAACTCCTGTGGCAGAATTCGGTAACATATTCATCATTAGAGTGTTTAATTAAAGGCTGTGATTTATTTACGATATGAAATACTTTGATCATGCTGTTACATTGCTGAATGAACTTACAGCCAGTGAAAATATAATGCCAATACACAGAACGAAACTGATCATTACAGTCATCTCTGGTCTTGGTTTTGTTCCTTCATTGGAGTTTTGTCTTGTTGCTCTCTCTGGATAACAAAAGAATAACAAAAGTTAGAGAAAACACACACACAAAAAACACAAGAGCATCTTTTCATAATTTTTCTACAGTAGAATGTTGGTTGAAAAATAACTATAGTTAGTGTCAACAACAATGTGGTAATTACAGCATTCGGATAATGTGACTCTATTAAATTGCAAATTATGAGACATTAATTTGGTTTTACACACCTTTAATCAAAAGCTCAACAGTTATTATATTTTGTATTATGGAGTCCTCTGAGATGTAACACTTGTATTCTCCTTCAGAGTATTGAAGGTTGTTGAGTTTGAGTGAGAAGTTTCCTCTCACATACTCCACAGGGAAACTTTCAGTTCTGTTCCTGCACTCTGCATCCTGTTCTTCCATAGCGACTTTATCTTTTATAATGGCATACACATTCCAGTTGTTGTGTCTCCATTGCACTTCTACGTCCTGAATTGTAAGCTGAGGTTCTTTTGAGGAACACAGTAAAACAGCAGATCCTCCAATGGAACCCACAACGGTGTCCTGCAGAGAAACTGAACGAAGAGAAAACAGAACATAAAAGAAGCAAACTTAGTTTAGTAGGCAAACAAGTAGTATTTGCTTTTCAAATAGTTGATTTTGTGCTCACCTCCATTTATTAACAGAAACACAGGTAGCATTTGTAAATACCTGTAAAAACAAAGTCAAGATTTAGTCAATGTCAAAGAAAATACACAAATAGTAAGTCCTAAAAGTATAAAAGTATGTTGTGGTCCCATTTGCTTAATGATTTCCTTCTTCCACTGTTAGAACCAGCTAAAAAAAAAAGGGGGGGTTGGTTGGCTGGTTTTATCTGGTCATCCAGGCTGGTCATTGCTGGTCAGCAGGCTGGTTTTAGAGGGGTTTTGGCCACTTCCAAACTGCTCTTCTCTTCTATAGGGCTGTTACAAGTCAGATTAGATAATTTACACTGTAAAGTGAAAACTGCAAGAAATCATGTTATGAGATGTTTTAAATACCTATATGAATATTCAAATAAGAAATGTTGGGCTTGTAACTGAAAGGTTGCAGGTTCGAGTCCCAGAAAATCGCTCTGAAATAAGATAACCCTGAAACATAACCTACTCCGGAGCAGGTTATCTTCAGAGATCAAGTTGCTATGGCTATTTACATAGCCTGAAAGTTACCTCTGTTTTTGGAACACTGTAAAAAATCTTATGTGCTATCTACTTAAAAAAAATATGGTAACAATATTACACATATTATTTTTAAGCAGTTTTTAAGACTTGATTTTTTTAGAAGAATTTACTCGAATAAATCATGTAAAAAATCCTAAATTATTTAGCCAGACGCATATTATTTTTAAGTAGTATTTACGGCTTGATTTTTTCCCTAGCAGAATCTACTTGAACAAATCATCTAAATTATTTAGCCAGACACATGATGATTTTAACATTATTAGTGGAATAATCTTTTTTAGTTTAAGCAGATAAAACAAAATGTACTCATATGTATTAAGGAAAATTACTTAATAATATAAAAACATTTTATAATAAAATGAATACATAATGCATTTTGGTGTTAAACATGCTTTCATTCCATGTTTCACTGGTATCAAAATATTAAACACTTTGTAAAATAGTGTATATAACATTTACAGCAGTTTTAAGATTGTAAAACAGTTTGTAACTGACAATTTATATGTCATTGAAATCAACTGTTTAGCATTATATGCTAACATCTTTTTTTGTGGGAATAGTCACATTCTGTACTAAAACCTGAGATAACTTGTGCAGATAGCATAAAACCAGATAACCTGTTGTAGAACAAGCTGTAGAACAATCTCAAAACCTCAACCAGTGCTAAGCATTTTCACCAAAACTTGGTAACAATGGAATGTGTCTCTCACAATCTAACACGCAAGTTTTTGTGTTTTGTGTTTTTGAGAGATTGTAATTTGGGGGAAAACCTGCAAACATCCAGTTCCAAGAGCGACTGAAAGGCCTCAAACGTGTTCCTCAGTTGTTTGGGATAGGTGAGGTTTAGTGCATATGTGAATCCAAAAAGAACTGTGCAGGCTCTAGTCAGATTTCCCAAGCCAGTCATGACTTGCACACCCTCCAAGACAATGCTAAAGTCCTCCTGGTCATCCTTCTTGCAGACAGCAATTTTCATTACATGCTGCAGTAGACTTTGCTGCACATCCTCATTGTCACACTGTAAAACAGACATAACATATTTTATTATGAAGATCTGTTATTTATGCAGTTAATTTGTGTAAGATGTTCAAAAAAGTTTTTCCTCATAAGAACTTAAAATGCAGATATATCAAGGAAGTACAGTAAACCATTTCTAGGTTCATATCTTTGTAACATATTAAAACACTAACTCCCCAAAACTTGTTTCAGTGAACTGTGGAGACTGACACTACAACAAACTCAAGTATACCATGGCTAATGGCAGACAGGATGTTTTCAGAAATGTTCACAATGTTTAATTTATTTCATTTATATTGCTGACACTAGTGCAAGAAATTTTTTTACATGAGGAACGTACTTATGTTTAAGATATTAAGATATTTTAAAACACCTGGTTCAACATAGTCACTGTCCCACATGCCAAAATGATCACTGTCGTTCAGATTCAAAAATCAGTGTAAAACAATTCCTGTACTAGTGTGAATAAGCGGTGTCCTGAGGAGCTTATTTAAGAAATCAAAATAAAATGTAAAAATTAGTAAGGCGCTTAACTTACCTCTTAACATTTTATACTGTTCGTCTGCTCCTTCAAAATGCCGTCTGATCACTGCCGTTGTTGAGATTCAAATGAAGGTGACTCAATCAAACCCGGATAATTGGACCAATTCTCTTAAAATAAATATGAAGCCTTTTTTCCTCAAATTTTTAGCCTAAATTGTTCCTCAAATTAAGCCTAAAAATTGCACTCATTTCCTTAAAAAAACAGGTAAAAATTATTTCTTAATTTTATTAGTGAAATGTTCTCAATATATTATAAGAAACACAGAAAACAGTAAATATTGTGTCTAGAGTAACTTAATAGCTACTTGACTAAATACTTGTTTATTGAACTAAAATCAATGTAACATTTGCAATTGTGACAATATTCAGCAAAATAGCTCCCTTGGTATGTTACTGAACAAAATCATGTTATAAACAGGCTAAACTATTTTACCTAAAACTATTGGCTAAACTATTGAATGTTTACCTCAGCGTGTTTCTTCTGAGTTTCTTTATGCGTGTTTTTACGCTCATTTACGCTCTCACAAAGAGACAGGAAGCGCGATTTTAATACCAGAAATACACTATCCATTATCATTCGCTGATAATGTATGCAATGTTTCGATGCACTTAAGTTTTAATCAGGCTCTTTGTCCGGTCAGGCAAGTGAAAAAAAAAACTATATACCTATCTGTATTTATCATCCTTACTATTGCGAACATTATATTCTGAAAAAGGGAGTTTGACCTGTATTCTGCAACTGCGATTCTGTCTGATGACGCACAACAAATGTGGAGAGGAGGCAAAAAAAAAAAATTTGGTCTGTCCAATGATTGTAAACAGTCATTAGGTCTGTACGACCTAAGGTATTTTAGCGGTAATGTGACCAAAAATATTTAAGACCCATCGAATCTGAATTTAAGACATTTTAAGACTTTCTGAGGACCCGCAGACACCCTGAGTTTGGACATTATGGTGAACTGAGGAAAAAACTTACCTTATTTCCATGTTGACGGCCTAACCGACGTGTTCAGTTTTTTCACTTATTCCGTTTATGCCAATACAATTGGTGATCTTACATTCAACACGGCCTATACTTTCGCTTTTTGTTTCGTTTTCGGTTTTTGCTTTGTTTTTGTTTACTTCTAGAGATCTGGCTTACATTGTTTTCACATTCGATATTCGTTTTCTCTTGCTTCGCTCAGGGCGATCAGGCTTATTGTAATATTGTAAAATTGTTAGTGATGAAAACAAAATTTCTGACGCTGAAGCGTTTATTTTTGTTTACAACACCGAACGGCTTAACAAAACATAACAACAGATGCTCCGCCTTCTTCGGTTAAGGCTAGAAGGGTTACAGCTCTGGCTACTGGGCATGCGCACATCAATCATCTAACGTTATTTTTGTCCCACGTACAACAATAAAACTGTTTTTATATTATAGTAACGGCTAAGTTTAGGGTTGAGGTAGGTGTAGACGTTGAAAAAAAAAAAAAAAAAAAAAAAAAAAAAACAATCTAATAGGTAGAAAAATTCATTTCATTGTTAGTTTCCGGTCGGAGGAGTATCCCTTCTAGCCACCAAGCGGCAACCTCCCGGTCTCCCTCTTGAAGCCAACACGGAAGTGACTACAACTGGCCGCTAGAGACTGGCTGCAAAAGGGAGTCAATCCCATAGACTCCCCATGTTAAAATGGCCAGCTTTACAGCAGAAAAAAAAATGTTTACAGCCTGGTGCAAAAAAGTGGTTTTGGTCTATATAGCTAATTTTGCCCTTCATGTCAACTGTGAGGGGTATATATATATGGATGTTACGGATTAGATATATGTTATTCAAAGTGATACAAGAATGCATAGAAAAGAAAGAATCAATAACGAGTATTAAGCAAGGCTTGATAATACTAATTCCAAATTATATATAAGAGATTACTTGATCATTTAAGACCCTTTACACTTTTAAACACAGACTACAAATTATTATCAGGAATTATAGTAGTGTTGGGTTGAGTCCACGTAAGTCGAGTCCGACTCTTTAACCAATCGAGTCCGAGACGAGTCCGAGTCGAGTCCGAGTCCAAGGAAACACTACTGTTTGTTGGAATCTTAACATTGTTTTAACCCACGGGTGCCAAAACTTGGTCCTGGAGGGCCGGTGTCCTACAGAGTTTAGCTCCAGCCCCAATTAGACACACCTGAACCAGCTAATCAAGCTTTTACTAGGCATACTAGAAACCCCCTGGCAGATGTGTTAAGGCATGTTGGAGCTAAAGCAAAGACCAGGACTGAGTTTGGGGACTGAAAAGATCACAGACAACAAGCAGAAAATGCGCCTCTTTTATTTATGATTGTGGCTGTGTATGTTTTGGGTTTTATATGACTTTTTTTTTCTTGGATGAAAATGAGGCTGTGAGGGAATAAACCTAGTCTTTACAATGGTATACACTGTGTATAAAGCCCTATATATACTTTCCATAAGTCACAGCAAACTCACATCCATTTTATTTTTGAATGCATTTATAGTTAATTACAATAAATTACATTATATAAAGAAAAACTGATGATGTGCCATTGAATTATTAGAAAATCATGCACACCCAAGGTGGTTTTGGATCCATTAAAACTATTGCTGCAAAGATGTTAGAAAAATTATTTTTCTTTGAAGCTAGAAGCTGCCACCATGTTTAAAAAAAATAATAATAATTTTAATACAGCAAAAACTAATCAACTAATGTAAGTAAAACATTCTCAAGCTTACTGAAAACAAGTAAACACTCCAAGTAGGCCTATTACTTACAAACAAAAGGATAAATAAATATATTAATCAAAAATACAAATAAAATAATATTTTTTTAAAATAGAATCTTTTTAAAAATAGATTTTTTTAGGTAGGTCTATCTAAAGGCTATCACAGAAATAGACTACAGACATTTCTTAAAGTAATAAATGTTAAAATAAAACACTGCAAAATCTTCACTGTATACATTAAACATTATTCTTACTAAAGTTAATAAGTAATTCAGTCAAGAAAAGTGAGTGATTTTCTTTTTTTTCTTTTGTTGTTTGATTGATATTTATGACGCGGTCGGCGGCTGCAGGTTTACGCTGCTGTCGCTTTAAGATCTGACGCACAGATTAAATATTTTGGCGCGTCAGTGTTTCTCCCAGCTGTTTAGGTTTACTTAAGACAAAACCAAATTTATTTACATGAATAGTCTCTAAGACGAGCATGTGTGTAGCCAGGGGCGTTTCTAGGATTTTAAAACATCCGGGGCTGGTGCCAAAACATCAGGGGCTAGTGGTAGTGGGTGGGAGCTCACATCATGCTCACAGAAGATTTTGTTAGACACAAGTGGTTGAACCTGGATCCTTCTAGGCGGGTCCGGGGCATTAAACCGGGGGTTTTATTATTCCCCCACAACATACTGTGATCATTAAAATCACCACACCAAATTTTCCTGCCAATATTTTCCAAACACATTTAAACTCAACTTCTCGCATGGATTAATTGATTACTTTATAACTTTGTGACCCTTCCCAAACTTCCACTACTACTACCTATTGCTCCACATCTCTTACAATATTTCTAAACCCAATCCCTTGTTTAATGAAAGTAGCTACCCTGCCTCTGTTCCCTATTTTCATATCTTTCCGTATGATTGTATATCCTTGTAATGTAAAATTTAACTGTGGCTTAAGCCAAGTTTCTTGTACACATATTATATCAGGGCTACTTTCTTTCTTGGAGATATATTGCTTAAATTCTTGACCATTTGCAATAAGACTTCTGGCATTCCACTGTAAAATAGAAAACACTATTATGATCCACCACATCCTGCTTGCGAGTTTGTAACATATGCTTTTAGATTATCATTTATCATGTCTACAGAAATACCTTTTATCTCCAAACAATTTTCGGCTGCTTTGATTATTATCTTGATTCTTTCTGTCTGGCTATCAGTTTGAGCAGAACAACTGACAACTTCTGCCATGAATGTCCCAAATGATACGTTGTCTGTGATCTTTGTTATCTCATGCTTTTCATCCTGTTTGTTTTTCATTTTTAGACTGCCAAGGTTTTCATTGTTCCTGGTACACATCAATAATTTCACATTGAACACTGTCGCTGTAGTTAAAATTTTCTTTATTGTTTCAACTTGAACATCAGGAGATATTCCAAATATTACTCCTTTTAACCTTTAACCTTTTATCCTTTTAGTCTTTTTTCTTCTGGAATTAAGCAAGTAACTTTTTGTCCTAGAATCGATTTTATTCCTATAGCCACATTTTGTTGTCTATTCTCTTTACAGAATAACAAAAGTCTACCTTCTCTTAAAGTCTTACCACATTCCATCATTCTGATCATTTCCTTCAGTGCTTTAGACAGCTTCAACAGATTAATGGCATTCAAAGATCCAGCAGCAAACTTTGTCATTACCTTAGTCTTCTTTTCTTTTCCTTGACATACGACTTCCATTCTCGCCGTCTGTTTCAAATACATTTCCACTAGTTTTCTTTCTTTTCCTGTTTACCACTACACTTCATTCATCTCCATTACCTCTGCTTTCCACGCCAAACAATTCATCCTCCATTTCTAGATCACTTCCGTAGTCAACGCTACTTCCTACCATGCACACTCCAGTCACAGACCAGCTGTTGCCAGTGTGCAGAGTTTGAGCTTCTTCTTCCTCTGATGTTTTTTAGCAAACTGGAGTGTGGAGTGAACAAAGATCTGGTAGAAAAGAAAGAGAAGAGGAAGAGGGAGGAAAACACCTATCACCTACTAATTACTACAAAATTATATTCTTTCCATATTTTCTGTCTTTTTTTAAATAATTGAACAATTCCTCATTAATTCCTGATTGCATTTGTCTATTCCTTAATAGTGTCTCGAGTGACACTTTGTCATATCCCATCAATCCTAATTTTTGATTAAGCTGATTCTTTCTATTTCATAAGCTTCACATTCTATTAAAATGTGCTTTACTGTTTCTGGATTCCCACATTTATCACAGCTGCCAGTTTCATGTTTCCCTATTTTGTGTGAATTGTAATTTAATGCTGAATGTCCAATTCTCATTCTTGTTACAATAACATCTTTCTTCCTACTACCACATCTCATTCTCTCATCTCCTACACACTCCTGAATCCGGTGAAGATGCCTTCCTTTTGTTCCACTGTTCCATAACTTTTGCCATATCTTTCTTCCTTCAAATGATATTATTCTCTTGATTTCAGATTTGCTAATAGCTGTATTAATTTCAATAAGTGAATGCTTCAAAGCCATCTTAGTCAGTGCATTAATGCCATCCGCTGGTGACTCGGATCAGAAACTCTTTCCATATCGGAGTCCCCTCTCCTTTCCAGCCACCACAGAGCCAGAAGCTCAGTGCTGCAGTGCTGCGTGTTCAGCTCCTCTGCTTGCACTTCCAGCATCATGCTGCTCTACTCCACCTCCTCTACTCCTTGTTTAGCCAACTTATCTGCCTCTTCATTACCATTAATTCCCACGTGAGCTGGAACCCACATGAGCTGCAATTTTATAAATACAGTAAATATAGTAAGAACATGTCAGTCATTAATGTAAATGTAAAACATGTAAACATGTTAAATGTAGAACAAGATACATCCTTTTGCCAGCAGTTGGCACTAATATTGAAACTGAACATTAGCCTTAAGATATGTTCAGGCCAGTACTCTTATCAAATGTGAAGTTTGGGGCAGATTGGACATTGCATGTTTAAGTGAGTGTAAAACAAGTAATTTTCTGTTGCCAGTAGGTGGCGCTATGATTGTAACAGAATATTGGCCTTTACATGTGTTCAGGTCAGGACAACAAATTCCTCTTTCATGGCATTAATAGCATGCACTCTGTTGAAATTTTATAGGTGGCGCTATCAAGCCATTTTGCCACACCCACTTTTGAAACCCATATCAGATGTAAATTTTCGGCAGGTCTGACGCATATGCAAAGTTTTGTGAGTTTTCGAGCATGTTTAGGCCCTCAAAAATGCAATTCACTTTAGAGAAGAAGCAGAAGCGCAGATGGGGTTTTTAAACTGGGGGGGACAAAGCTGTCAGCAAATGATTTCATATCAGTTATTTTGCATAATTTGGGCTTTAACTAATGCCCAAATGTAGTTACATTGCATAATTTGGGCTAATGGTTTGCACTAAAAAAGCTATTGGGAGATTCTTATTTGAAATCATGGATAAACAACGATTAACAAAGCTTAACAAAGGCCTGCCTGGTCAACACTAGCAATGCATGATTAAACTGTTAATTGTTTAGTATCCCAATCACCCACCAAAACTTAATGCCTTATTCTAAATATGTTTTATTTAGCTAAAATTTAACGTTGTCACATTTGTGCAAGTGCATGGTCTGTGGAAAGAATGAGTCTAGAGCCCTGGTCAGTCTGCGACTGATTCTAAAGCAGTGGCGGCAATAACTAGGGAGTGGCGACAGGGACAGCGAGCCGGATGGATCAGGTCACTAAGAATCATGTCCCTAGTGCCATCTGCACGCCTGCAATAAATCCAAGCAGCATATATTATGAAATTATGGAATAAAGAAATGGCTCAAGAAGTCAAATTCCCTTAAGAACTGTCATGAGAAAGGAATAGATTTTATTTGTGATATGCTAGATCCAAAAGGAAATGTTTACTCTTATTACAATTTCGTGTCAAACTTCCCTGTTGTCCACAAGGAATTTCTCACAATAATAAATGCAATGCCTACTGCATTAGAGACTGCATTCTATACTAAGGCTGCCCCCTTGCAACAAGTATGTGGTGCGGCAGGCTGGTCCTATAGACCATAGAGAAGAAAACAATCATTGATTGTCAGCATTCTGAACTTGTACGTTCTTAGAAAGCTGTTCAGCCCACAAAGATCTAGAGTGGACGCAACCCCTGTCATTTCTGGGAACTAGAAATACTGGCTATAGCAGCTCGACTCTCTGTCTAGAAGGGGAGATGTTCTACGACCTCCTTGTTCAGTAGAGCTTGCAATTCCAACAAATATGCTTGTTCCAGTTTCACGGTAGTGGAGACCACGCCATTGAAACGCAGAGGACGATACGCAAATCGTATGCTGTAGCCCCTTTTGTACAGTCCCAATGACCCAAGGAGAGACATTTGGCAGTAGCTTCCACGCTACCAAATTTTTCTGACTTTTTGTACCAAATTGTGACTGATTTAAAAACTCTGACACTGATTTTGCTGGGGGGGAATGTTAAATGTCTGGTGTCCTGAAACACAGCAGGAAACAACCAGTCATGTAACATCCCACTGGAGATCGCTGACCGCCCGAAACACCAGTGGTGGTGGAAGTTGTACAGTAGCCCCTAAGGGTGCCAGGAAGGAGCTCTTCTTCCTCGTTGCAGTTTACCATGGCCCTCCCCGAAGGGACACACCCATTGTCCTGGGCACTGCCTTAGGACCTCCTTTCAGTCATAAACTGTTTTTAGGTCTGGCTTCCTCTTTGGCTGTTGAGTGCTACAAGCTTTTCCCCAGTCTTTACAAGGGGGCGTAAGACTTGCACACTGTCTCTTTGGGCTTCTTGCCTCAGGGGAGCTGGACCGTGTTGGGACTGGGTGGCCAACAACTCCAACACTAGAGCCCGGTAGGGGAGCTTCTTGCCTCCCTGTGCTCAGATCTTTTTGAATGATACGTCTGCAAAACCGCTGCAGTTTGGAGTTTGGAGCATCTGGGGATCTCTTGTTCTTTGGCCAGTCCAGCTTTAATCTGGTGAACGAGTGATCACCTCAAGTAACTTCTCATTCCTTAAATAATTGCCGGAGGAGCACAACAGAACAGAAGCAAGAGTTACAGCGTTCACTGCCCAATCTGAAGAAAAGCTGGGGCATGCTTTGAAAGCAGGCGCGAAAATCTCCCGATCTGGCAAGAGAACGAGGGAAAGGAGAGGACCTGTCTCTTGAGCCTCAGCCAGATTAAAGTTCGTTCTTAACAAGGGCGTAACGGCTCGTACTTCGTAAAGGGAAAGCGAGCCCAACGCAAAGTACACGGAAAAGAAGTGAATCGCAGTGCTCACAGTTGCTGCCCTCGAACGCAAGAGCTGCATGCTATTACCCCTAACACTCCAAACAATACTCATGCGAGTCCTCTTCAGAGATGAGCCGTAAACAAGGAGGCACGCATCTCTTGCGGATTAACTTGACATGACGAGTAAGCTTTAACTTTCATGGTTTTGGTAGGGAACAATATGCACAGAGAGGACTCAAAGAGTGGTACTTAGATCTTGCAGTGAGGTACTTCTCAGTTCTGATAAGTCCCAATAGTTTCAGGGAAATGTCTACTTGAAAGGAGGGATAGGTGCAGACAGATGATTGGACTAATTGTAATCCTCACTCGGAGACTTGAACAGGCAGATGTCCGTAGATGTATGTCCTCTTCTGTGTAGTGATGTGCTGGATGTGTGCTGATAGTACTTGTATTATTCGTGAGATTCGTGATATGTGTGTGGTTCTATAATAAAGCAAATAAAACGCAATTAGTTTCTAAGGCGATCGGCGTAACAGGTGCTGAGTCATTATAGCTTCACGTGGCTAAAAATAAGAAACCGTAAACATATAATATACACAGAATATTGCATAATTTCTTTCATAATTGAAGAACTATATTAATAATACATTTGATGACATATTAGGTCACAATATTAAGGTGAATAACAAATAAACAGCACTTCGTTAATGACGCACACTAAAAAACTCAGCGGGTAATCCCAACGAACTCTGAAGCAATCTCACAGCATCAGTCGACCATCCACACGGAAAACTTCTGTCTGCTCATAACCTGTATGCTTATAACCAATCCCCAGCTCAAAGGCATAAATCAAACTCACTTTGATTGTTTATAACAGCCATTGCACATATTCTTCGTCTTTCCATTATTGCTGCATCTGATTTCTTATTAATCTCTCTGAACTCGTAAGACTCTCTGGTACCCACGTCTACTCAGCTGACACAATAACTAAAATAAACCCAATGTGATAAACCAAAGGTGAAACCACTGGGTGTAACAAAGCTCAGCTGTGTGTTATGACCAGTAGATGGCCACACTGTACACTGAACTAAAATCAGTCTATTTCCATAATTTAAAAAAAAATACAATCTAACATACAGAATCTGTTTCTTTTTAGCAATGTCCTATGTATTTCTGTGTTTAAAAGGCTTTTTTTTTTTTAATCAGTGTACATTATATTCTCCAAAGCCTGCAAAAACCTACAATGTGATCACAATAAAAGAGACTACTGCTTCATATTGCTCTAGTTATCATTAATTTCTCAGGCAACACAATTATGAAATATCAGATTATTACTCTTAGCAATAGTTTTATTCCATCTGATCATAACCTGAGCCATATATATGTGTGTGTATGGTTTAGGTTATGATTAATGGGAATAAAACACCAGCGTACTTGTGTGGTCAGAGCAAACCTGCCTTAACTTCCTCTCGATTGTGGTTAAAATGTCTCTGTTAGTTTGAAAGCTGTGAGGTAAGGTTTCATTTCCAATGTCATGTGAAAGAAACAAGACAGAATCATGCTGAAGTATTTTAAGACCCTGAAGATCATGTGCTTTCTTCTCTGTGAGTTTATTTTCTATTATATATATATATTATAAACGTTGTATTATGATGGTTATTGTGAGGATTTCTGATGTTTAGAAGTTCATACTGTCTCGTTTTCTTTCTTCCCTTGGACAGATCTTTTCTTATGGTGTCAAACTACAGAGTCTTTAACCAATCAACTAACAGATTTGGGTCAAAATGTGACCATAAACTGTTATCTTGACATAAAGGAGGTGACATGGATGTTGCTAAATTTACCGGATCCTCCAGTTCTGATATTACGCTCCTTCTTAAACCCACCAAAAGCATTGTACTTCAACAAAACATTCAAACAGAAATTTTCAGTGACATCTGCACATCATCTGTTTATACATAACATTACTATTAACGAGTTAGGAGTTTATTACTGTATGAACTTGGACACAACTTCACATCTCAGCAGCGGCACCAGACTATACACCACTGGTGAGTGATACTTCAGTTACTGCTTCATAAGAATGTCACAATATATTATATACTATGTATACACTCTAAGAAAAGTATTGTGTATTTAAATATCAGGCCCAATGACCGAGTTAATAAAAAACAATTGTTCATATTGATTTTTTACAGGCGTTTTACCCATAGTTTGAATTACGCTTTGAATTTTGTTGTGCTTAAGGGTTAAAGAAAATGCTGTTAACCAAAATAATGTTCTGTCAAAAAAAAATCTTTTTTTCAGTTTTTCTTTAGTTTTTTGTATATTTAGATATACGGTTGTTCTCTAAAAACAGATAATCTTTTCTTTGCACTGGTTTTACTGTTACTGTGCAGATTTGCAGACTGATATGTGTGAGCATGTTTACTCTTTCTCAAATAAATATAAAATTATAATGGTAAAATGATGGGCACATGATTGGTGTGCTCTGTGAAGTCTAAAGAAGCTGCCCTGATACACGTACATCTCGGCGTCTGTATTTACATCTGCAAGACATCCACGAGGCGTAGTTTGCTCATCTGCAGTATGTCTATTGGACATTTACTATCAGATGTTAAATAGATGTCTATTAAAAAGATGTTTATGATTTAGAATGTACGTAAAATTTGCATCTTACAGATGTCTGCCAGATGTTTGTACATAGTAGATGCTTTCCAGATCAAGAGATCTTTACCAGACATCTTGGAGATGCATGTGCAATCTGGGTGTTCACCAGCGTTGGGCATGTTACTTAAAAAAAGTAATTAGTTATAGGTACTAGTTACTTCTTACAAATAGTAACTGAGTTACATCATTATAAAAGTAACTAATTACCAGGGAAAGTAACGATTGTGTTATTTTTTAAAAAATGTTCAAATACGTCAAATAACGTGGATGCCCTCAATATGAAATGTGCTAAATAAATGAAATTCATTATAATGAAATTTAATTAAATGAAATGAATTTTTTTTTTTCAGACTAATATTAAATAACTGATATCCTGTGTACACTGACCAGAATTATAAACGCAACACTTTTGTTTTTGCCCCCATTTTTCATGAGTGGAACTCAAAGATCTAAGACTTTTTCTATGTACACAAAAGGCCTATTTCTCTCAAGTATTGTTTACAAATCTGTCTAAATCTGTGTTAGTGAGCACTTCTCCTTTGCTGAGATAATCCATCCACCTCACAGGTGTGGCATATCAAGATGCTGATTGGACAGCATGATTATTGCACAGGTGTGTCTTAGGCTGGCCACAATAAAAGGGCACTCTAAAATGTGCAGTTTTATCACACAGCACAATGCCACAGATGTCACAAGTTTTGAGGGAGTGTGCAATTGGCATGCTGACTGCAGGAATGTCCACCAGAGCTGTTGCCAATGAACTGAATGTTCATTTCTCTACCATAAGCCGTCTCCAAAGGGGTTTCAGAGAATTTGGCAGTACACCCAACTGGCCTCACAACCGCAGACCACGTGTAACCACACCAGCCCAGGACCTCCACACCAGCCACCCAGACAGCTGCTGCAACAATTGGTTTGCATAATCAAAGAATTTCTGCACAAACTGCCAGAAACCATCTTAGGGAAGCTCATCTGCATGCTCGGCATCCTCTTCGGGGTCTCGACCTGACTGCAGTTTGTCATCGTAACCGACTTGAGTGGGCAAATGCTCACATTCGATGGCGTCTGGCACCACACAACTTCTTGTCCAGGCCCTGGTCATCTCTAGGCTGGACTACTGCAATGCTCTTCTAGCCGGTCATCCTTCATGCACAATCAAACCTCTACAAATGATTCAGAATGCAACAGCACGACTGGTCTTCAACGAGCCCAAAAGGGCCCATGTCACACCTTTCTTTATCACCCTGCACTGGCTCCCGGTTGCGGCTCACATCAAATTCACTGATGCTTGCTTACTGAACAGCCACAGGCTCAGTGCCCGCCTACCTCCACTCATTGCTACCAATCTACACTCACTCCAGAAGTCTGAGATCCACCAGTGAGCGACAACTCGTTGTACCATTACAAAGAGGCACAAAATCACTGTCCAGAACATTCTCTTACATCGTTCCTGGCTGGTGGAATGATCTTCCCACTGCAATCCGGAATGCCAACTCCCTAACAACTTTCAAGCGACTGCTGAAAACTCATCTCTTTCGAAACTATTTGACTTAAAAAAAAAACAAAAAACTTTTTATTCTACTCTTTTCCCTTTCTATCTGAAGACTTATTGTTCACTTATCTGAACAATGACTGTTTATGAACACTTCCTAAGTCGATTTGCTTCTTTAGGACAAATCACTTGACGTATTCCCCACTTGTAAGTCGCTTTGTATAAAAGCGTCTGCTAAATGAATAAATGTAAATGTAAATGTAACATTATGGATTAAGTGGCCCAAGGTGGCGGTGGGGTTAAGGTATGGGCAGGCGTATGTTATGGACAACGAATACAGGTGCATTTTATTGATGGCATTTTGAATGCACAGAGATACCGTGATGAGATCCTGAGACCCATTGTTGTACCATTCATCCATGACCATCACCTCATGTTGCAGCATGATAATGCATGGCCCCATGTTGCAAGGATCTGTACACAATCCCTGGAAGCTGAAAACATCCCAGTTCTTGCATGGCCAGCATAATCACTGGACATGTCACCCATTCAGCATGTTTGGGATGCTTTGGATTTGCGTATACGACAGTGTGTTTCAGTTCCTGCCAATATCCAGCAACTTCACACAGCAATTGAAGAGGAGCGGACCAACATTCCACAGGCCACAATCAACAACCTGATCAACTCTATGCGAAGGAGATGTGTTGCACTGCGTGAGGCAAATGGTGGTCACACCAGACACTGACTGGTTTTTGGACCCCCCCCCCAAGCACATTTTAGAGTGGCCTTTTATTTTGGCCAGCCTAAGGCACAGCTGTGCAATAGTCATGCTGTCTAATCAGCATCTTGATATGCCACACCTATGAGGTGGATGGATTATCTCGGCAAAGGAGAAGTGCAAATTTAGACAGATTTGTGAAGAATATTTGAGAGAAATAGGCCTTTTGTGTACATAGAAAAAGTCTATGTACACAAGTTCAGCTCATGAAAAATGGGGGCAAAAACAAAAGTGTTACGTTTATAATTTTAGTCAGTATATATGCTTAATGGCTTAGATTTTTATATATCTGAAAGTACATTTAGCATCAGTCAGTCAAGCATTATAATATGATATGATAATTTAGAATTAAACTTTAGTAATTAGAATTTCAGTAATTAGAATAACCATGTATGAATGCATATTTGTCATGTTGACTGAACTTAAAGGGGTCATCAGATGCTAACTTCACTTATACATGTTGTTTGAACATTAATGTGTGTTGGCAGTGTATGTACAAATCTACCCTATAATGATAAAAATCCATGCAGTGGTTTTTAATTAATCTGTAAAAATAATATCCCCTTTCTCAAATCGAGCCACTCTCAGATGCCTGTCAGAGGCCGCTCCCACGATAGTTGGTTGACATGAGTGTCTTATCTCAGATCAGCTGTCACAGTCTGACCTCCTTGTTTCGATGCTGGAGCAGGGTTGTAAGTTACACAAGAATATCTTGTGTAACGACTGAGGTGTTGTGTTGCTGGATGTAATAATAAACATAGTGGTCGTCATTTACTCCAACATCTGAGCCGCTGAAGATGCAGTGGTTTACTTTTGTTTGTGAAGGGAATGCGGCTCCCGATCTACATATACCTTTCTATGTTCGTGCAAATCATTCGTGATCCAGCTTCACTTACAGAAGAGAGGGGCGGGGCGAGCAGAGCTCATTGGCATTTAAAGGAACAACCCCTCAGAATGAGATGATTTTTGCAGAGCTCATTTCGACAAGGTAAAAAGGGTGTTGTTTTACATAACCGTTGAGCATTTTTAACCGAAGTATGTTGTAGACTTTTCTTTAAGACCCTAAAGAATCATATCAGCTTGTGGAAAATGGGCATCCGATGACCCCTTTAAGACTGCTGGCGTTTCTGTAAAAAAAAAAAAAAAAGGGAGGTGGCTACTACGAATTCTGGTACTAATAACAATATAAAATGCACTAAGGCTTTATGAGCTGCTGGGTTTATGAATATTAATCAAGTTGTCTGCGTTCGCTCAAATTGATTTGCTGAAATCAAAACAAGTGTGATAATAGCTGAGCGCCAGCCAATAAGATTGCCGTTTGCGCATTAGTTCCGCCTACTACCGGAGAAACCAGCAGTTCTTAAAAGCTGAAGAATTCCAAAATAACTCCATTATGTTGACAGGAAAATACAACAAGGAGTATTGGTTACATGGTGCACGTGAATTCTGCATGGTATAAGACTCTCTCGCTCTGTATCTTTTCGTGTGTATGAGACGTAACGAGTTTACGGCTCGTCAAATACAGGTATGCTGACAAACTAAAACATAGATTATAATATAATAGAATATAGTAATATAATAGATTATAGTAATGCCGCATGTCAGTAAGGGTAACGCCGTAATTCATTTGATTACTCGTTACTGAAAAAAATAACGCTGTTTATTTATAGCGCCGTTATTCAATCACTGCTGTTCACTGACATTGTACAAAAATACATTTTCTTTACAGCTCCAACTCAAGTAACTATGTTTACTGAGTGTCAAAATCACACCATAGTGCAGTACATACAGCAGAATCAGACACCATGGAAAACATTCACTCTCATATTAGGTCTGCTGAATGTTGTTTTGGTCATTGTGGTTATTGGTGAGTATTAGGTTTGTTAAATTCAAGTTGTGTTGGGTTTTTATTTATTGTTTGTTTGTTAAATAATCTTAAATCCAAATGTATTTTAGGACTATTAACAGTGTGTGCTGCTGGACATAAAATATCCAGAAGACGATCACCAGAAGATCATACCACTGATCTTCAGCAAACACAAGTACAACCTCAAGAATCAAATCAACCACAAGTAAATGACATGAAACTGATGATACAATGTTGTGAACCATTTGTCTGTACAAAGACAGCTGCAATATGCTAATACTCTTTTCTAGTATTGTTTTAGCTTAATGCCGACGCTCTTTTCTGTTAGTGTGTTAGCTGAACGCTAATACTGTTTTCCTCATTGCTTTTTCAGTACACTGAGGTGGATTCTTCAAATCTTAAAACATTCAGACCCAGCCAAGTCGACTGCACTTATGCTGTTCTACAGCTGCCAAAATAATAAATACAAGTTTGATGCACATCATACAGCTTTATTTCTCATTTTATACCTTTATAAATGTAATGTATAATCTCACCTTGAACTATAAATTTCTCTGCAGATTTAGCTATCCAGTAGAACTATACATATCTTACGTCTTATAGATTTAGCATGCTTAATATCTGAAATGTATTTTAGTCTTAATGTAATATTAACATCTACTGCTGTAATCTGTATTGTGCATTTAAAGGCTTATTTGATTTATGCGTAAATGTTTCTTTATGGCCATTTTAAATACAACAACAGGACTTCAAAGCTACAAAGCATGTGCGTTAGCACCTAGACCAAATGTGCATATTAGGAGAACAAGTAGCAGTGTAACATATTGCAAATGCCAAACACCAGCAACTACACACCTGTTACAGTAAAAAACTATTCAAAGTTGTAAATAAAACAGATTATTGGTGTGTATATATTATTCAGTCATTCTATTTCAAAATAAGTTTGATTCAGTGTGTTGCTTGTAGTTTCTTTGTAAAATGTACTAAATTCTGAGTGAAAATGGTTTCTGTACCATTTTTGTTTATAAAATGATTAATAGTTACATTTACTTAATAATTACATGTCTAACCTTTATGACCTTTTCATAATGCAAAGTCTAATCGAGTCACACTACATTAGAACATCACAGTTTAGCTTGTCTGTGGTTTTACACCTGTTTTAAGAATGACAGCTCATACAAAGTGTTAATGTTCCACTCATCTTATGTGTTACAAGCAACCAGCCACAAATAAGTCTCATCTCTTTTTTTATTATTATTATTTGTTTTTATATAACAGTTAAAACACACAGCTTCTCAGAGAACTTTCTTGGCATGTTGATGGATTCTTGTGTTGACCGTCAATCCAAACTAAGGGTATAATACCAATAAAAAGTTAGTTTGGGGTATCTACGTTTTTGCTATGATCATTCGAGCTGTAAAAAGAAATGAAATGTGAGCATACGAACAATAAACCACAAACTCTCACCTACATCTAGACACTAGGGCAGGATGTGTAAACTGACGACATGTTTTTCATTTTGGTCATGTCGTGTATCAGTGGTTGTTATGTAGCATTGGATGGTTGAAACGCCACGCTCAAATTTATTCAGTGTGAAATAAATAATAACAATAATTGCAAAAAGATGTGCATTTTCACAACTGAAAATAAAAGTTCTTCACGTTTGCTGAGTGTTATCATGAGGCCTTTGCGATGCTAAATTGCGAAGATCTTGAGTTTTCGTCAAGGGGCGTGTCCGTGGTGGCCTGACAAAATACAGTGTTCAGCCATGAAAAAGGAAGTTGCTGTAACTCAAGCAAACAATGTTCGATCTGCCTCAAACTTCATGTTTGATAAGAGTCCAGTCCTGAACACGTCAGTGCCCATATTCAGTTATAGTCATAGCGCCACCTGCTGACAACAGGAAGTGACATGTTTAATGCTGTTACGGACTCCTAGCAACATATTAAAAGTGTTAACAAGTTTTAAATAGGCTAGCAACATGCTAGAATCATGCTAAAACACGTTGGCACCAATTAGCTAAGAGCTAAAGCATGCTATTAATACAAAGAAAAAGGAAATTGCTGTAAATCATGCATACAATGTCCAATCTGACCCAAACTTAATATTCAACATGCTACAAACAAAGTAAAGCATGCTAGCAACACTTAGCTAATATGCCAAAGCATGCTAATAATGCAATGAAACAGGAAATTACTGTAACTCAGGCATACAATGTCCAATCTGCCTCAAACTTAACATGTTCGATAAGAGTCCTGATCTGAACACATGCCCATGCCAATATTCAGTTATAATCATAGCGCCACCTGCTGGCAACAGGAAGTGACATATTTAATACTGTTATGGATACCTAGCAACATATTAAAAAGTATCAACAAGTGTTAAATAGGGAAGCAACATGCTAGAAACATGCTAAAACATGTTAGCAACACTTAGCTAAGTGTTCAAGCATGTTATTAATGCAGTGAAACAGGAAGTTACTGTAACTCAGTCATGCAATGTCCAATCTGCCCCAAACGTAGCATGTTTGATAAGAGTCCTGGCCTGAATACATTTATGTGCCACCTACTGTCAACAGGAAGTGACGTTTAACACTGTGATACACTATTAGCAACACACTAAAATAAGCCATTGAGCGCTAAACTTGCAAAAACATGCTCAAACATGCTAACAACATTTACTAAGTGCTAAAGCATGTTGTTAAAGCCATGAAACAGGAAGTTGTTGTAATTCATGCAAACAATGTCCAATCTGCCCCAGACTGCCCTATTTGATAAGAGTCCTGGCCTGAAGATATATACATGCCCATATTCGGTTATAGTCATAGCGCCACCTGCTGGCAACTGGAAGTGACATGTTTAACACTGTGATGGACTATTAAAAGCACAGTAAAATCTGCCATTTTGTGCTAAACATGCTAGAAACGTGCTAGCAGCACTTACTACGTGCCAATGCATGCTATTAATGCAATGAAAGAAAATTTTGTTGTAACTCATGCATGCAGTGTCCAATCTGCTCCAAATTTCAGTTGTTCAATAAGAGTCCTGACCTGAACACATGTAACGGCCAGTTTTCTATATCAATCATAGTGCCACCTGCTGGCAACAGGAAATTACTTGTGTTACATCCCTTAGGTTTTATTTGTCTTTGTTCTGTTTTTGGGAAGTGTTGTATGTGTGTTTCTGTGCAGGATGACGTCTGATTGGTTCCTGTCCTCTAACTCGTGCCACGCCCGGCCTGGTCAGCTGACTCCCTGCTGCCTATAAAAGATCTCATCATCACTTCCTCCTTCAGCTTTGTGCTCATTTGCTGTTTGCAAAAAATCTTAACTTTTTGTCAGAAAATCTTATGCATTCACTGAGAGAGGGAGAAAAAAAAGTTCTACAGTGGAGAAGTATTATTATTCCAATTTTTACCCAAAATAAGGTGTTAATTAATATATTTAATACATGAAATAGAATGTTTAATTCATACATGAAATCCCTTATATGGACAAAGGTATACGCTTTCCCGTAGCTGAATAAAACTCAGAGACATTTTAACTCATGAAACATCTGTATGATTGCAACGAAATGGATTATCTCTGTTCTTCGAGCCATATCAACAGTCTTTATCACTTTATAGAATACTATATAAAATAATGATTTTGCCTCATTCTGTGATTTAAAACCACGTCAGACCAAAAAAGGAAGTTATTTCAAAGACTCGACTGATGATATTAAATGGATTTGGAGCAAAATCATGTCATTAAAACGTTCTCAATAGACAACAGGTTTGTAAACAGACTCAAACCCATGCAAAATCCATGCACGCGTTCTACTGAGGTAAATTTTTTTCATATGTTCGACACGTATGCCGCACTGTACAGCACTGGTGCGCGTTACCTTAGTTGTGTGAGGTGTGTGCGGCTTTAAGTTGCGCTAGGTGATACCGATAGGTGTATGACATTAAAGTACTGCAAGAGTGATTAAGCATGCAGAGCTGTCTGCGCACCTAAAAATCCTGTTGACAACCTCGCGGCCGCGGGGCCCTCTACTTAGGACGGGGCCCTAGGCGACCGCCTGTATCGCCTGTTGGACGGGCCGGCACTGTGTAAACTATGGCAATAGTTTGCATGACAGTTACTGTATTGAAATGCAGAAGGCTGCAGTTCTTGTGTGTGCCATCCATTTCAAAAGTACAAATGTACACATTACTGTATGTGAGATATTGATTGTAAGAGACCGGATAGGACAAAAAAAAAATAAAAATAAAAAAAAATAAACAAAAACAACAAAGAACAGAAAAAAACAACAACATTACAGAGTCATTGTGATAGACAGGAAAAAGAAATATCCCTGATAGTACACGTACATCACTAAGACGTCTATTTTACGTTTACATTTACATCTGCAAGATTTATTTTTAGAGTATTCGCTCATCTGCACGTTTCCTACCAGGTGTCAAATAGACTTTTATTACATGTCTTTACTGTAAGATGTTTATGATTTAGAATGTATGTAAAACTGACATCTTACAGATGTCTGTCAGATGTTTGTACATGGCAGATGCACAAAAGCGAAAGTACAAAATTAGAAAGGCAAACACAGGAATCACCCCTCAGGCAGAACTTTGCTTCTGCATACAGCACGGAATTTTAGAGAACTGGTTTGTTATTGGTTAATCTACATTCCCTTATTAGTGAAAGTCAAGATTCACCTGCACATGCAATACATGGCAAACTTACAAACAGACTAACAGTAATGTGTAGAATATATACTTGACAGTTTATGACAACTATATCAACCATTTTGCATTTAATGACGATGAACTAATGACTAGATGAGGGGTAAGACTATTGCACAGAGAACTATATAATAAACTTTGAGCAACATGACACTAGCAACTAATAATGTAGGAAAATGCAGACAAATGTACATAATTGCATGAATGTACCAAAGCAATTGCAACTTGTTCAAAAGAATGAGAAACTGCTATTAAGATGTGCACAAATGACTAGATGATGTGGAGGTTAAAAAAGTAGTTTTGAGAATTTCATTTCAGATTTGAGAAATGCACCAAAGCGACTGAGAAAAACTGTAATTTCATATTGAAGTACTGCATGTGTTAGTAGCATGTGTTAGTATCCATTTTGTACACTAGAGGGAGTAGTGTGCCTTTTTTTCCAATCGTGGCGATTTCTGTGGTCTTGGCTCCTAATCTATGGCCCTATGCCGTACAGTAAGAGAGGTGCGTTGTCACGATGTTGCGACCAAAGATAGCCTACGACAATTTTCTGGCAGTGTCAGAAATTAAGCCTGATCATCGCATGGTGTTTTTGCTGCCACGACCCACGTTTAGAGACCAGCCAATAAAAATGCGACATGAAATCAACGCGACATGGCGCTAAAACTTAAAACTTACCTCAAGCTCTTATTCCCATTCACCGCTTCCAAGTTTATTAGATCAATGTCGCACAGTGTGATCATCGACGATCTTATAGGATTGCTAAAATCGTGCAGTGAAGCCTTTAAATATACAGTAAAAACGGTAATATTGTGAAATATTATTAGAATTTAATATATATCTATATCTAATATGCTGATTTGCAGCTCAAGAAACGTTATCAATGTTGAAAATGGCTTTGCTGCTTAATATATTTAAGGATTGTATGAATAGAAAATTCAAAAGAACAGCTCTTTTGTAACATTATAACACCTTTACTGACACTTGGTTAACTTGATGAATCCTTGCTGTGTAAAAGTATTACAGTAGTATATACAAGTGTAAAATCAGGTATTAGGTATTTAAATATATAGCAACCACTACCACATTTACAAGTTTAGTATATAACCCAACATGTGAGCTCCATTATATAATCAACATACATTAAAACAATGTACATTTAGTGTTTTTATATCTAACCAACCATGAACCTATTTCAGATTCCACAAAGAGCCAAAGACAACTTTCCGTTTAGTTGTGGTGAAGAACAAAAGTATGATGATTCTGGAAGTCATTTTCATGGGCAGCGAAGAATATTTAAAAGCTCTTTGATCTGTGGAGGCCATTTTCTACTTACCATCCCCAGATGCTTCCACACACAAACTGTACACACAAGGGCCAAGAGGGAAGAGATTTTGATTTTGCAAAGGAGTCATAAAGCAAACACAATATTTACTCAAGGATGTTCTCAGGAAAGAGCAGAAGAGATTGTTCTTGAAGAGGAAGGAAACATATGAAGGGCACATCCTAGGCAAACTTCCTGTGAACATGGAGGCACCTGCTGTTGTCAGAATGTAAAAATGACTGTATTGAGCGTCCAAATTTAATAGCAATACAATGAAATACAGCTCTAGAGACTATTTATCTACATGCCTAGTGAAAGCAAGAGAAGTCAGTTCATCATTGCACTGCATTTTGCTCAAAACAGTGCGTTAGCTTGTCCATTTTTAATATTAGCTTCCAAGCATACCTAGCATTTAGCATAGGTGCTTGTCTTTCAAGAAGGTTGACAAATAGTAGACACAGATTGAAAATATTATGCGAAATGTGAATGACTGTACAAATTCATATCAGTTGCACATTGGTTATACTGTGTTAAAGCTACATGCTAACACTAGCACAGGCTACAAAATAAAACTTACAGTTTGTAGCCTTTGTTGTTGTGCTAACAGTAGCATTTGCTGGCTACAGCTAGTTGAAATGTAGCCTTTAAGCTATAAACAAGATGCTAATTGTCCAAGTGAAGTCACAGTCTTTTTCTTCATCAAAAGTCTGCCGTTTCACCTCTGTTGAGAGGCTCATTGGGTGGATTTTGCCGCCTAACTCTCGCTTTACGGTTTTCAGACACCTTCCATTTTAGAGGGCGAAGTTTTTGCTTTTGCCGTTTCTCGCGGTACCAAAGATGTTCACAGTACTCGTCGGCCGTTAGCCCGCTAACTCCCATTAGGTGGAGTTCCTTGTAACTCCGCGGTGAGGCGGCGTAATTTCCAGGATGGGTGTTTTGCACTTTCAACATGTGGTTCTGGGGAATTACGTGGAGCTCGTAGCGGGCTAGCGTGCGGGAGAATGAGTGTTCGTAGGCTACGCAGAGGTACAGGCCAGCGTTAGCAGATGCTAGGTGTTGGAGGAGGAGCCCGCGTTGCATATGGATGAGGTTTTCCTCACCTGGAACCAACTGAGAGATAGAAAACAGTTTGAGTTAGAGTAAAAGTAAATTAATTAGATGTTTTACGATTGTTCATGAATGAATCTAAACAGGATGTGGACAGACCTCTATGCTAGTTTGGCTGTGGCTTGGCTGAATTATCCACTTGATAGTGGCTTGTGGTGAACGTGGGATACATTCCAGGAAGGTTGAGTTTGTCTCCACGGCGTAAACAGTCTTCAGTTCAGCAGTCTCTAAACCTGTTAAGATGAATGGATGCTTTTAGCTTTTTGGAATTTGAACTGACAAATTGTTTACAATTTAAGACTAAGGACTTTAAGAACGATTAAACACTAAGAAGGTAAACAAGATTTGATTTCATATTGATGTGGTGCACACATCTTAGCATGTGTTAGTATCCAGTTTGTACACTAGAGGGAGTAGTGTGCCTTTTTTCCCAGGACTGGCCAATATCATATATAACCTGAGGATGGAAAGCGGTGAGGTGAACAGTAAGTGATTTATTACCCTCTCTCATGTCTTGACACTGGCTCCAGGGGTCTCCATACCTCACATCCTGTCTCCGGGCACGCCTGTGGACCACAAGAGGATGTCACTGACACTCAGATATATTACTTGGCAGGTTTGCTGGTGGTTTTCGGTTTTATAATTCAAGTCATTTTCAACTAATAAATGCTCCAAGTAAAATTTTTTAAAATTCACTGTAACCAAGCCTACAGTTTTCCTCTATTTGTTAATAACTCAATAAAAATGTTGTAGAAACAATTTTAGTTCATCTCTCAAATTCACAACTTCTAGTACATTTCACAAATTATTAGTAATGCATTGTAATTAAACACAAAAGGCTGAAATAGTATCTTCTTGTAAAACGTACTCCAAAAATGTTTATTTTCTTAAAGTATAGTCAACTGTAGCACTGTTGTTATTTATGGTGTCCTTGTTACATTGTAATTATTTACTTAAAATATTAATTAGTAATAGATAGAGAGAGAGAGAGAGAGAGAGAGAGAGTGTCATGGCCAAAAATATCGGCCCTTGCAATTCTGTCAGAAAATGCAACCCTTCAAACAGCTGCAAATGTTTTGGTACTCACATTTTTTTGTTGTTGTTGTTTGCATTGGAACAACAGAAGAAAAGTCAAATCTGATACAATTCCACACAGAACCCAAAAAAAAAAACACTGGACAAAATTATTGGCACCCTTAACTTGATATTTGGTAGCACCCCCTTTGGAAAAAATAACTGAAATCAATCGCTTCCTGTAACCAGGAATACGTCTCTACTGGAATTTTGGACCACTCTTCTTTTGCAAACTGTTCCAGGTCGTTCAGATTTGAAGGATGCCTTCTCCCAACTGCTGTTTTGAAATCTCTCCACAGGTGTTTTATGGGATTCAGATCTGGACTGGCCATTTCAGAACTCTCCAGCGCTTTGTTTGTAACCATTTCTAAATGCTTTTTGAAGTGTGTTTTGGGTCATTGTTCTGCTGGAAGACCCATGACCACTGGTGGAGACGCAGCTTTCTGACACTGGTCACTACGTCCAAAAAATCTGTCCACAGTACGTTCTCCCAGAAGGATTGTGGTTTTGTCACATGAGTTTTGGCAAACTCCAAAAGTCTTGCTTTTTTATGCCTTTGTGTCAGTAGTGGTGTCCTCCTTTGTCTCCTACCATAGGGTCCCTTTTCATTCAGATGAGGATGGATAGTGTGAGTTGACACTGTTGTACCCTGTGTCTGCAGATCAGCTTGAATTTATTTGAAAGTTAATCAGGGTTCTTTATCCACCAATTGAACAATCCTTCGTTTTCATTTTTCATTAATTTTGCTCTTCCATCCACGTCCAGGGAGGTTAGCTACAGTGCCATGGGCTGTAAACCTCTTGATGATATTGCACACAATGGACACAGGAACATTAAGATCTCTGGAGATGGACTTGTAGCCTTGAGATTGTATATGTTTTTCAACAATATGTTTTCTCTCAAATCCACAGACTTCTTCACACTTCTTTCTTTTCTCCATGCTCAGTGTGACACAACACACAGGTTGAGTTTTCTCCATTTTAATCAACTTTTCTCCATTTTAACTGGTTGCAAGTGTGATTACTATATTGCTCACACCTGTTACTTGCCACAGGTGTGTCTAAATACAAATTACAGGAGCATCACATGCTTGAAAAGCAATTATTTCTTACAATTTTGATAAGGTGCCAAAAATGTTGTTCAGTCCATCTTTGATTTCTGTGTGAAATTTTGTGTGAAAGTAATGTGTAACATAGACACCTTCAAATAAAGTGTTGCCACTTGCTATCATTGCTTTATTTATTTATTTATTTATTATTATTTTCAGAAACATTTCTTTGAATAATTACTAAAATGCTAAAATTATTATATGGTTTTCTGACCAATGAGAATGTATTAAATGTCCCGTAATACAAAAGGACGTACCTTTTGTTACTAGGGAAGTAGTTAGTACAGGAGGTGCCATCCCAAGCGCAGTATGGGTCGCGGGCTAGACAGCAGTCTACACATGCTTTACCGTACAGCTCACACCTCTGCACAGGCAGCTGGACGACCCTTTCATCACTGCTTACAAAAAGCACTTGCTAGAAATGAAAAATCAAATAAAACATGAGGATTTATGTCTAAATGTGATATAAAACAGACAGATCAATAAAAATTGGTAATTAGAATGATAAAGCTGTATTAAATCTAATGTTTACATTGACGTACTTACAATGGAAGTCTATAGGGCAAAACATTACAGTGGGTTTAAAAGCAAAAACATGAAGCTAATGTTGTTGTTAAAGCAAGTGGCCACCCACCAAACAAATCCACTTACCCTCTTGGTAGAGAGCTCCATGCTTAGTATTGGGGTTTGAGTCTGAAAAAATAGAAAAAAAAGAAAGAAAGAAAAAATGTCAACACAGAATAAATCATCTCCCGAACAAAGAGGAGGAAGACACGCATTGTTGGCACTGAATAGGAACAGCTCATCATAACAGGCCCTTGTGAAAGTTTTAAAGCTTTCTGCTCTGTTGGTTCATTTCGCCTTCTTATACATCAGCAAATGAGCCTTGACTCTTAAAACAGCTCCGTTTCACCAAATGGCCAGCAGGCAATGTCTATCATATGTCCACCCAAAGGTTTGATTGATTAATACTGCTTTATAATACATATAATTACATTTTGATGTAGTTTAAATCACTTGAAATATTTGTTATGAGGGATGCTGTGGTATTCAGTGAATAACAACTTAAAAGGAACATTTTGGTCCGTTCCTTGTACACAATTATTGTCTGACTTCAGTAGACTTGAAATGAGCAGTACAGACTACATTTATGGTCTTAAATTTCTTTAAAAAATGAAAACTCTAAGCTAAATGCAATTTTTAATTCACTGTTGTACTACAGAACATTCTCCAGGCATTGCATATTACCACATTGACACTGTTTGCTTACATTCCCTTCATCACCAGAGCAAAACCGAGACATTCCTCAGTGTCTAAAGTTTTAAATAAATGAGATCTTCTTGTTCACTAAACACAATATTCATGGTGTAACACTGCCTCTCCTGTCCCTGGGTTTGTTCACTTGAGTAGAGAGCCATGGGAAATCTGGTTTTCTTCTTTAGGAGTTATTTTTGTTTGGGAAGCACTTGACAAGAACACAACAACCAATAACAGCCCAGGGTCAGAGGTCATGAGTCCAGCAGATGGCAGGATAAACAAGAAGAAGTGAGAGAAGAAAATGAGATTTTGAATTACCTTGAAGACATTAAGCTCTTCTAGGATGATTTCTTCAGTTTCCCAGTTCTCTTTAGGTATGGAGACCACCTTTAATACTCTGCCATCATCTGGAGATAAAGAAGACTTACCATGTGAGATTTCACTATACATACATGACAGACTGACTGACACTGAAAGAGACAGAGACAGAGACAGACAGATAGACAGAAACACAGACAGTAAGAACGCTGAAACGACAAACAGACTGACTAATAAACTGCCAGACAGATAGACAGACTGTTAAATAGACAGAACAATCAATAGATAGATAAAATAATAGCTAGACGGACTGAAAGACTGACAGACAGACAGAAAGATTGACAGAATGATAGACAGAAAAAAATAGAATGATAGAACGATAGAACAAAAGATAGATAGATAGATAGATAGATAGATAGATAGATAGAATGTCAGAACGAACAAATGATAGAACGAAAAAAAGATACAGATAGACAGAATGAACAATAGATAGATAGATAGACAGACAGACAGACAGATAGATAGATAGATAGATAGATGATAGATAGATAGAATGACAGAACGAACGATAGATAGACAGACAGACAGACAGATAGATAGATAGAATGTCAGAACGAACAAATGATAGAACGAAAAAAGATACAGATAGACAGAATGAACAATAGATAGAACGAAAAAACAATAGATAGATAGATAGATAGAATGACAGAATGTACAAACGATAGATAGATAGATAGATAGATAGATAGATAGATAGATAGAATGACAGAATGTACAAACGATAGATAGATAGATAGATAGAATGTCAGAACGAACAAATGATAGAATGAAAAAAAGATACAGACAGACAGAACGAACAACAGATAGAACGAAAAAACGATAGATAGATAGAATGACAGAACGAACGAACGATAGATAGATAGATAGATAGATAGACTGACAGACAGACAGTTAGATAGATAGATAGACAGATAGATGATAGATAGATAGAATGACAGAACGAACAATAGATAGATAGACAGAGACAGACAGATAGATAGATAAATAGATAGATAGATAGACGATAGATAGAATGACAGAAAGATAGATAGATAGATAGAATGACAGAATGAATGATATAAAGAGATACAGATAGACAGAACGAACAATAGATAGAATGAAAAAACAATAGATCGATAGATAGAATGTCAGAACGAACAAATGATAGAATGAAAAAAAGATACAGACAGACAGAACGAACAACAGATAGAACGAAAAAACAATAGATAGATAGATAGAATGACAGAACAAACGAACGACAGACAGACAGACAGACAGACAGATAGATATATAGATAGATAGGTAGATTTTAACATGAAACTTCAACCTGAACAATCAACTGTACTTTCTTTTAATATATCCCATAATTCCCCCTTACTTAGTTACCATGGTGAGAGAGCACTGGCTTTTGGCTTGTGGATTTATGCAGAACCCTGAGGGCTGGCAGCTGTTACACTGTTCCAGTCCTATACACAGTGAAATTGTGAGTCTGCTCTCTGTACAAACAGGTTAAGCATATTTGTCCTGAACAGAGTATCTATTTGCCCTATATGATTCACTTAAATGTGGCAGAGTTCACGCATACACCCGCTAGTCCAGGTGGACAAATGTTAGTCAGGAAAAGAAACATTGGCTCCTCTGAATGTCAGGATAATCCCTGGTAACAGGACCACTGACCAGCGTGGGAACAGAGGTCGTCTTTCATAGCATTTACTTGATCTAGGAACCGATGTAGGAGATTTCCATATTTGCAGTGCAATTTTAGGTCTAATGCTTTTATAATAGAGAAGACCAACCGCTAGTTTTTCATTAGTATAAAAGATCCTGTTCACTGAACGTTGATCTTTTGTTGACTGCTTTCCAACATACCTGTGCCAAGATGTAAGACGTCATACTGGCCATCCTCTGCATCAACCCTATCAACCACAAGCTTTTTCAGCCTGTAAGGAGCATTGATCCGAGTGAAGACAGGATGCCTATGGATGGGCATCACTGGTTCCCACATCAGCTGATGGGTCCTCATGAAGCTCACAACATCGTCTGGGAAATCTCGGGTGGACTTGTGCAAAGGGTCATAGGTTTCACTCGGACACTGTAGGGATATAGGAGCTTTAGTTAAGCTTATATTCTGAAACCCTGTGGGGACTGAATTTGGCGTAACAGTCTCAGACTAAGGTAAAAATAGTCAAAAACATTTGTGCAGATGTGGATTTTGGCCACTGTTTCAAGATCATAGTGCACGAGCATCATAATTCTTGTTTATTCATATTGAGACATGCAGTTTTGAAGGAATCTTCTGTTGTCATGAACAATTTGGTTTAGCAAGTACCCCCTAAATCAGGGAATTTTATACATGTTAACATTTTCTAGTATGACATATTGCTTGCAAACGTTGCTTGCGCAAAGGGAAGGTTTTATCAGCTTTTACCTTGTAAAGCAGGAGTGTCCAAACTCAGTCCTGGAGAGCTGTTGTCCTGCAGAGTTTAGCTCCAACCCTAATTAAACACACCTGAACTACCTAATTTTGCAAGTTGGAGCTAACCTCTGCAGGACACTGGCCCTCCAGGACCAAGTTTAGACACCCCTGTTGTAAAGCCAGTAAACATGGTGATTTTTAAACCAGGGGTTCTCAACTCTGGCCCTTGAGATCCACTTTCTTGCAGAGTTTAGCTCTAACCCTAATCAAACTCACCCGAACAAGCTAATCAATGTCTTCAGAATTGCTAGAAAGTTACTGGCAGGTAGATTTGATCAAGATTGGAGTTAAACTCCAGGAAAGTGGACCTTTGAGGGCCAGAGTTAAGAACTCCTGCTTTAAACAATTTGTGCAAGAACTTGTGCATGATCTTAATTGCACTTCCTAGTCCAGGGGTGTCCAAACCTGTTCCTGGAGGGCCAGCAATCCTGTAGAGTTTAGCTCCAACCAGCCTTTACACACTTGTCTGGAAGATTCTTGTAATCCTGAAGAACTTTATTAGATGTTTCAGGTGTGTTTAATTTGGGTTGAAGCTAAACTCTGCAGGACAGTGGACCTCCAGGAACAGATCTGGGCTACATTTCCCAAAAGTGTCATAAGCCTAAATTGATCATAGCTCCATTGGTTTCAATGGGTCTACGATGCACTTAGGCTTATGATGCTTTTGGGAAATGAATCCCTGGACACCCCTTTTCTAGTCACTAAACCCCAAACTTTGAAAGGGTTTAGCTGTTTACTCAAAACTGAGGTCAACTCTGTGGTTATGACTTTAGCAACTAATGGAGCAGAACTCAGAGTCCTGATAATTGACTTCCTTTTGGTGACCTCACCACTAAAAGTCCACACTCCAGCCACTCCAATAACCGCACTGACGCGTGACCCCCAGAGTGCCTGCTGACATTTTTACAACCCCCTTGAGGCAGTGCAGCTAGTGCATGGAGTGACTGTCCACATGGTTTCCAAACTGGCCCAACATATCTGCATTTCAGAACCAACCACGAATCTCAAATCTTGCTTGCACTTGTGCTCACAACACAGAGATAAGAATTTTAAGTCCTTAAAGTTGCCAACAGAAAGCCGAAGAGGCATCCTTCAAAATGGCAAATCATCTTCTCAGTCTACCAAACTTAATTCCTTCCTGTTGAGAACTTACCGTCCCTGGCCGTGGATAAGGGATCTTCCCCTTGTATTCCATCCAGCGATAATCGGGGCTTTCCTTATGCGCAAACGGCCCGTTGAAGGCGGCTCGGATGGAGGCCATGGAATAGACACAAACAGCTGAACCTCTGAAGACAGAGCTTTTGAAAAGGAAACATGTATTAGGTTAGAATAACAGAGTTCCTCAAGCTTAGTGACCTTTCACCCTCCCGATTGGCCTCAGGCTATCCGTTCCTCGGGTGGGAACACCGAGATGGATTGTTCTAAATGGACCGGGCAGGGAGGAGAGCATCCTGTGACCCGATTGTTGATTTTAGTAGCATTTTGATACTGATGTCAGTTTACAAGATAAACTGAGATAATCAGATTTAGGTTGATTTTAGGTCTGAGAACCTGGAGAGTTAGATTGAGTGTGACGGATTGGTTGATTTGGATGGAGCCAATGATAATTCAAGAATTGAAGTAAACAAATATAACAGGAATGTGGTTCTAAAAAGTTAAGAGGATTATGGGGTGGTAACCCAAAGAATGACTCATGAATCAAACTATTCAGGTAATGAACTTACCTGGAAGTAGAGAAGACACCATAGATGACTGGATTCTGTGGATCTTTGGTCTCCAAGAGAAATATGTCCTCTAAAAATTAAAAAATGAGAAGAAAGGATCAGGACTGTTGAGTAACAAATCTAACAAGGGTGAGTTTTTGAGTTCATGCTGACTTGAAGAGTGTGTGAACATACCAAGCTCATCAAAGTGTGTGTCCATGCCCCCAGGTCCTGGTACTGAGCACACCAGCCTGGCCTTCAGGAAGGTGCTCCAGCGATTAATCAAGCTCCTTTTTCCTCCTATGTCATTCTGATGAACACCAAAAACATGTAAAGCCTGGAATACACTATAGGACTTTCGAAATCTGAACTCTAAATGGTTACAGAGGAACTACCAGACTTTTAAGTTGTTCCAAACACAACAAACTCACGAGAAACACTGCGCCTTGTTGCTGGAAGAGGCATGACAAATGACAACAATGTGTGTTTTAAAACTGGCTTAAAATATCAAACATTTCTGACATCTTCCAACTGGATGGAATCCCAGTCTGAAGCTAAACATTTGGAGTCTAACCCCATTATACACTATACAATTTTCATAAAATTGGTCATTGGTCAAATCAGTCATCTTCTGACCACCTAAAATCTGCAGATTAGCTCTGACTTTCAGCAACTAGCATCAACTCCAGACTGCAAACTGGGGCAGAAATCTGTGCAAAAGCAAATATATTGTAGCACTACATTTTCACGCATTACAAATAAATCCAGCATGAAATAAATATATAATGCATTATATAAATATAAGAATGCTCTGACATGAAAAGCCTGAACTGAAAGTCTAGTTTGCTAAATTTGTTGCTAGATTAGTGTTTAATTACTCTCAAACAAACCCCTCATTCATCCATTATTAGATACGCGATGCTTCTACTACTGTGCAACAGACGATACTGAGGCTTACACGTCCATTCATTAATGTCCACAAAAGACTCATTGATTCTTCATACCAAACAAAGGTCTTTTGGATCCATTTCATGTTTTCATTGGCTCATTATGGCACTGGACTTGGCGCTCACCTTGCAGACACGAGCCACTCGACTGTAGATACGCTTGTCGAGCTGGTTGGACTCTACGGCGGTCTCTTTGAAGAAGAAGTAGACTTTGTCATCATCCAAGCTGTGTGTGTCAGGGATGGAATATGATCCCACAAACTCCGGCTCTGTGAAAAGAAATTGGCATCGGAGTGAGGTTAGAGGAAGTCACAAAAGTTAATTAGGCAGCACCAGTCACCCCAAAACAGTGGTTTCTAAATGTTTCAAACCATGAACCACTTGCAAATCCACTGCCAAAAATGTCTAAACCAGTATTTTTTGTCATGTATTTTAGTAAAAATAACTACACTTCCTTGAAACTTGACACATTACTTGACTACTTGACTTTATCCCCAGTCTGCTGCAAGGAGTTCCATAATATAGAGTAATCGATCAGTCACATGACATTAACATAACAGGTAACTGGATTAAATAAATTCTCCTTATGAACTCCAAGAAGTAGTTGTTTGTCAAAATAGCAACATTAATATCTAAGCTAGCATTGATTTGGGTAGCTGTATGCTAATCAAACAGACTAATATGTTGACTGTATGTTAAGCTAAGAGGCTAAATGACACCTTTATGCTAAGCTAAAAAGCTAGATAATCAAAATAGCCATTTTGTAGCAGTGATAGCTAAGATAGCATTGATTTGGGTAGCTATATGCTAATCGAACAGACTATTATGTTGATTCATGATAAGCTAACCCTGATAGCACACGTGTATCTCGGAGATGTCTATTTGATGTCTGCATTTACATCTGCAAGACATCTGCAAGACGTAGTTTGCTCATCTGCAATACATCTATTGGACATTTCCTATCAGATGTCAAATAGACGTCTATTAAATGTCTTTAAGATGTTTATGATTTAGAATGTATGTAAAACTGACATCTTACAGACATCTGCCAGCAGATGCTTTCCAGATCAAGAGATCTTTAACAGGCATCTTGCAGACATACCTGTGCTATCTGGGAAGAGGCTAAATGACTTCCTAAGTTAACAAGCTAGTAAGGTAGGAATATACTAAACTAACAGTCTAATTTTTTAGCAGTCTGCTTTGGTAGTCACTAACTGTTGGTAACTGTTAGCTTGCAAGCTAATTAAAGAAATACAGAACCCAAATGTTTAATTTGGGTTAAAATGATAGGAAATCTAAACCGACAGCTGTCTCCCAGTATGTTAGACCTTCTTGCCTCCTAATTAACTTGTGCTAAACAGTGTTTATAATTGCGATACCAACTATAATCTGGTGTTTTAATCTATGAGCAATGTGAAAGTTTATTTACCAATGAAACTTTCCAGCAATACAAATATTTTCTTGCACCCATACTAGCCCACTTTGGAAACTAAGGCCATGTTGTCTTTGCACACATTTGCAATAAAAACAATGAAATTTTTATTTCACTTCTCACCATTTAGCCACTGGTCCTGGTAAGCTTCAGTGCGGATATAGTGTTGATTGCTGCTATGCACAGGTGTGCGAAAAATGGCAGCGGTTGTTCCCATGAAGTCGACGGACGTCCCCGCATACAGGTCCCCATCTAAGGTGAGCATTAATAGCCATTTAATGAAAATCACATCTAGAACGACTTAAAATGACAAATGATTTTTCATGATACATAGCTAATTTTTAATGATTCTATCCCCTGACTCCAGATGCTTTGTCAAAATACTCTGCTATACAGCAGCTTGTGTGAAAAGGAAATTTTGATTATTTCAAAGGCATCATTAAATGGTCAAAAAGGTCTCTGGTTGGGGTAATAGCCTTCAATTAGGTAGCATATGGTTTCTGTATTATGGTCTTCTGGGCTATACATGCCTTCAAAAGAAAAAGCTAAATATAATCAAAATTTTGCAGCTGGGTTTCATTTCCTGGCCACACTGTACCAGCAACTGGGCAATTTTTAAAAACCTTTCTAAGTCGAATTACTGCATAGTAAGTGTCCAGTGAAGACAAATATGGGTGACAAACCTGTTTACTGGGGGAACTTCGAAATTTCCCCATGCAAACGTAACATCTGGCCAGGACTTCTACGGATCCAATAATCAATGACTCATATGGGAGTACGTCTTACAATTTATGTGTGTTTCCTCAGAATTTTTGTCTACAAAGGGCTGATGGGTTGTTTTTGAGGACAGTGTGTTCTGGAAACTCACCTGTCAGTCGGGCGGTAAAAGGCTCCTGTGGACTGAAGGGACATTTTCCTCTTCCAGATTCTCCAACTTGGCTGACGAGCCGGAAAGTGGGTTTCTGGGATACCAAGACAAGCTTGTCACTCTCTTTGCACCATTACCCTCAATATTAGTTCAGCTCTACGGTCAGTAACTCTCAATTCACCATCTCATTTGTATAAAATAACAAAGTTAAATGACCCTTGAATGTGTTTACTGCCTTTCACACTGCTTGTTGGCCAAAAAGTAGAGAGTTTACTCACCTCAAGATTGTGTCCCAGGTCAATATAGGTGCACTGCGGGTGGAACGCTCCAGTTCCACATACATAGACATGAGTTTTATTGAAGGGCTGTAGGAGTCTCACGTAATTTGCGCAGTCCATCTAGGAGATACATGTGGTATTTGATTAAAAGCATGATTTTAAAGAGTGAAGCATTTTAAATCACACAGTAATGCACCTACTGATTTTTGTTTGTTATTGCAGGGGGAACTGATGCTTAAGTCTTTCCTCCCTAAAGACTTTCCAACTTGAAATATTCCCCCCATAGTGCCGTAAATATTATTTTTCAGCTTTTATTCTTATCTCAGTCTGTGAGAGCGCTTCATTAAAAAGGCATCTATGGGTCCTCGAAAGCTTTAACTTTTTCTTTGTGACCTTTTAAAGTTACTTACCGATAGATTCTTTCCTGCATGTTTGCAGCGCTCAACGTGTTCCTGTCCAGCTGGCCAGTGAATCTAAAAATAAAAGAGACAGTTTTCCCAAAGAAAAAAAAAGTATGTACATCACATCAATGTTCCTGTAAAAACCTGTGCTACAATAATTAAGTTGATTAGCACAGACCCTCCTTGCCGTGTTACCATCATTACTCAGCAATCTGCATGCCTTTCAAATTGTAATCATTTCCATGTGGAAATAATGTGCAGGTACTGACCTAATCATTAGCTGGCAATCAGCACACTGTACATAATTATATAATTGGGACATGGAGACCCTGGCGTGCCTTAGCTCTTATGAAGATCACGTATGTATGGCTGTGCCATGACCTTCCGTTTGACCTCATCATTTCTTACAGGCGTCTTTTGGTATTTCACGTTTATAAAAGACAGAATCAATTAATATTGAACCAAGTGTAATGTTTATTTACCGGTAATGAAGGCTAGAAGTATGCAAATGTAGACACGAATGGCTGGCAAACACATTGCAAACTTACAATCCTGCTGTACCAACAAACCTCCATACTGTAGGGGGCGATAGAGGCACTTTGAGATATCTGCGTTATTAAACATTGTGCCATTATTCAAGAAGCTAGTTAAATAGTAAAGCTTTCTTTGATTTTAATAGAGAAACACAGCTGATGAATACGTTTTAAATTTTGTTCCACACTCTGAAGCAGAAGGTGGCAGTAATGCACCTATTTTGGTTGTTTGCCAGCCGCTGTTAAAAACCATCAAGAAGTAGAAGCTAGCTACATCCACTTTTTACTTCAATACGGAAGTAGCCTATGGGTGAGACTTCCAGTTGATTAGGCGCTGTAGGGAAATAACGAGAAAAATAACAACGTGCAGTAAACGATAAAACGGTTTGCACTACAAACCAGTGTGTTCTTAATTAAGATAATACATTACAATAATATGGTGAGACGCACCCATATGCACTATCATGCAGCAAAATGGGTTTTATGCTAAAAATAGCTGGGTGAGCCCGGAAGCCAGAAATTTACGAATGGCCCCGCACAGCCTTACAGCAAAAATAAGGTGGATAGTCAACTAGTTCTGTAAGAATATCCTCAAACTTGCTTTGCAGTAGCAACAGTTGGCCTGAAAACTGTAGAAAAAGATGCTATGCTAACGCTAATAGACTACAGCCTGCAGCGACGCTATAGTTTTCAGCACACATTGCAGTTTGAGGCATAAGTGCGCAGCAAGACGCATTTGTGTTTATGCAGAGTATATTAAACTTGTGTTAAATTGTATGTTACGGGACTGTCATGCTGCCGATTACCTCAGAAAATAGTTTCATCTTGTCACTCCGCTTGTTAAAACTAACAAAAAGTTTGTTTACAGTAGCGTATGCAATGAAAGCCTAGCTTAAATTTTGGTTGAGGTGAAAGATTCAATGTAGTTTGGTAAACATTTGTACCACACCAATCTCAGCTAATATGCTAACGTAACATAAACATGATAACGGTTAAGCATTAAAGTTAAACTTTGTGATTTCTGGTGTTGCTAGTTTGACTTGATATTTGAAGACTAAGTAAGTCAATATTATTTGAATAGCACTGTTCACAATACACACTAAAGAAAATTGTGATGTTATGTATAATATTGTAACATATTTATGCCGTATAACCAAAATTTAACAGATTAGAGCTGGACGGTAATAAAGTTTACATTTTGTCATATAAACAATGAAGCAGTTGAGATTTGCTATAGTGTAAATATATAGCTTTACGTAAATAATGTATGTATGGAGATGAAAGTTTACATATATAGTTGTGGCATACTATAGTTCACATTTTGTATGTTTACAATTTTGTATTACAACTGTGAGCATAATATAGTACATATGTTTTTCATACACTTACAAAACGAGGGACGAGACAATTTAATTTACTGTGCTAACCAACAGATGTATGGGGTGGAGCAGTTTTAAGACTGAATCCTATAACTTCAGAGAGGCTATTAAAACAATATTGCAGATGTACAGATTCATGTGAACAGTAAAACACTGTAGTCATGGTCTGTTTTCACTTTAGTGACCCTTATTCTTGCGATCGCTGAATGACATCATGCGCTGTCAGATGGTGGTAGTTGTGCGCGCTGACCTTGCGTGCCGGTTGGGTGAAGCTGTCAGAGTTTAACATGTAGATGTGGTCTCGGCCTCCGACCAGCAGCCATCCGCGGTCCTCATCCAGTAGTAAGGCCTGGTACGCTCCCCCCTCTCCACCGTCCCAGAACACCGCAGAGCTGTTCCTCGACCTCAGTTCTGTCAAAAAACAAGAGTTAGATTTTACAGTTAGGACTAAAATGTGAAGTTTTCAAACACAGTTGTTCTGAACACCCAAATGTTCTCGTATCACATGACCTCGAATAGAAAATTCAGTATGCCAATTAAAAATAAGCTATACTTCCAAAAATGAAGGTTCCGAAAGTGAAGTTTCGCAGTGTTACAATAGAGGAAACTTTCAGTAAACATTTTTTTTCTTCTTGAATAATTTATACATATTTTGGACTATAGGGGGCGCCATTACTTTGATGACGTGAAATAGTTGCATTCGTGAGCTACTGGCGCTACCTGTTACAAATTGTTTATATCTTGCAATTTTAACCTTTTTTTCAAGTTTATATCTCGTTATTGACTTATTTTCTTGCAATTCTGACATTTTCTCGCAAATGCAAGTTTATATCTCACAATTGTAACTTTTTTTTCTCATAATTCTGACTTTGTTCTTGCAACTGTGAGTTTATATCTTGCAATTTTGACTTTTTTTTTGCGCAATTCTGTCTTTTTTCTCACAATTCTGACTTTTTTTCTTGCAAATGCAAGTTTATATTGCAATTTTGACCTTTTTCTTGCAATTCTGTCTTTTTTTCCTCGTAATTGTGAGTTTATATCCTGCAATTCTCACTTTTTCTCACAATTGCAAATTTTTTTATCTCACAATTCTTACTTTTTTTTTCTTGCAAACGCAAGATTATATTGACATTTTGACTTTTTTCTCACAAATGTGAGTTTATATCTCACAATTCGGACTTTTTTTTCACAAATTTAAGTTTGTGTCTTGCAATTCTGTCTTTTTTCTTGGAATTGTGAGTTTAAATCTTGCAATTCTGACTTTTTTTTCACAATTGCACATTTTTTATCCCAGAATTCTGACTTTTTTTCTTGCAAATGCAAGTTTATATTGCAATTCTGACTTTTTTTCTCACAAATTTGAGTTTATATCTTGCAATTCTGTCTTTTTTCTTGTAATTGTGAGTTTATACTTTGCAATTCTCACTTTTTTCTCACAATTGCACATTTTTATCTCAATTCCTACTTTTTTTTTCTTGCAAATGCAAGATTATATTGAAATTTTGACTTTTTTCTTGCAATTCGGACTTTTTTCTCACAAATGCGAGCATATCTCGCAATTCAGACTTTTTTTTTTTAAATTGAGTTTTCAAATTTCTTGCAAATGCAAGTTTATATCGCACTTTTTTAAGTTTATATCTTATTACTATCGTAATTGACTTATTTTCTTGCAATTCTGATATTTTCTCACAAATGCAAGTTTATATCTCACAATTGTAACTTTTTTTCTCACAATTCTGACTGTGTTGTTGCAAATTTGAGTTTATATCTTGCAGCTCTGACTTTCATCTCGTAATTGTGAGTTTATATCTCGCAATTGACATTTTTATCTCTCAGTTATGACTTTTTTTCTCACAAATGTGAGTTTATCTCGCAACTGTGTCTTTTTATTCTCGCAAATTTGAGTTCATGTCTTCTTAGGTCCTTCGGAACCACACTCTTAAAACTAAAGGTTCTTTACTGGCTTTGATGGTTCCGTGGAACCTTTCAAGGTTCTTTATAGTAAAAAAGGTTCTCTTGGAACTTTTTGGTGAACAATTCTTAAAAGAACCATTTTTGTTAGTGTGAAGAACAATTTCTTAAAGAGTGTAAAGAGCCTTTTGTGCAATGAAAAGTTTCCATGGATGTTGAATAGTTCTTCATAAAACCATCAATACCAATAAAGAACCTATATTTTAAAGAATGTATTTTACTGCACAGACTTATTTTGGAAGGATTGTGTTGCAGTTTGAAGCTTGTTAGGTCGAGGTCATTGCGAGGTGAGTCTGATCTATGATAGATATGTAAAATAAATACGCTGAAGCGGTTTCGGCATGCTCTCATTCCAGATTACAAATATCTGCGTTCCCCTACAGCGGCACTCGCACACAATTATACATGATGCATTTCTCATACAAACACATTCAGACACGTCCACATCTCCACAACCCCCCTAGCTGGTGCTTAAACAGGCAAAACAACTCTGTTAATTAAGGCCAATTAACCCTCAACACGCTCCTTGACAGCTGCACTCCAGCTACCCACAATTCCAATGGGACGAGGGGCCCACAGCGGGCCACATATGTGGCAAAAGTGTGCATGATTACACGTTGACAAGCGGTTTGACTAGCAGAACGTCCAGCTCATGGAGGTGTCAGGCATGTTGTGGTGAGGGGAGGACTGCGGTAATAAACTTTGACAGGTGTTTTCTTAGCCGCACACCCTGCCTTGATATCGATGAAAGGGAGTCGAGATGTTGCACAGGAAATAGCTCAAGGTCTAGAGACTGCATTTTTGGCTTCACGGTCTTTCTGGCTGGGTCACGTCAAGGTGAAGGTTAAATGATGCATCTGGATGTTGCTTTCTTATTTTCTTGTCTTTTTTAACCATGACCACTATTAAGTAATAGTGCATTATAAAGTTTTTATATTTCATGATATGAAGTTGTAATTGCGAATTTTAAAAGATATAAACTTGCAATTCTAACTTTTTTCTCACAAATTTGAGTTTACAGTATATCTTGAAATTCGGACTCTATTTTTTTTCGCAATTGCGAGTTTATATCTTGCAATTTTGACTTTTTAATTGTAATTCAGACTTTTTTCTCACAAATTTGAGTTTATAGCTTGCAGTTCAGGCTTTTTTTTCGCAATTCTGACTTTTCTAGCAAATTCAAGTTGGTATCTCGCAATTCTGAATTTTTTTCTCACAAATGCAAGTTCATATCTCGCAATTATGATTTTTTTCACAACTACAAGTTTATAGCTCACAATTCTGAGATTTTTCTCGCAATTAGGACTTTTTTTTCTTGCAATTGTGAGTTTATGTCTCAGTTTATGTTTTTCTTGGAATTGCAAGTTTATATCTTACTTCAGTTTTTTTTTTTTTTTGCAATTCTAACTTTTCTTGCAAATGCAAGTTTATAGCTCACAATTTTGACATTTTTCGCAATTAGGACTTTTTTTCTTGCAATTGCATTTTTATTTTTTGCAATTCTGACTTTTTTTCTCACAAATGCAAGTTCATATCTCGCAATTATGATTTTCTTCTCACAACTACAATTTTATAGCTCACGATTTTGACATTTTTCGCAATTAGGACTTTTTTTCTTGCAATTGCATTTTTATTTTTCGCAATTCTGACTTTTTTCTAGCAAATGCAATTTTATATCTCACTATTTTGACTTTTTCTCCCAATTAGGACTTTTTTCTCTCAATTGCGAGTTTATACCTTGTTATTCTGACTTTTTTTGGAGTTGCAAGTTTATATCTCGCAATTCAGGCTTTTTTTGTAATTCTGACTTTTTTCTCACAATTCTGACTTTTTGCTATACTGACTTTTTGTAGCAAATGTAATTTTATATCTCACTATTTAGACTTTTTTTCTTGCAATTATGACTTTTTTTCTTCGCAATTGTGATTTTTTTATATCTCGCTATTCTGACTTTTTTCTTGCAATTCTGACTTTTCTCACAAACGTTAGTTTGTATCTCGTAATTCTAAGTTTTTCTCACAATTAGGACATTTTTTTCGCAATTGCGAGTTTATATCTCACAATTCTAGCGTTTTTCTCACAATTGCAAGTTTATCTCAATTCTGAATTTTTTTTTCTTGCAATTCTGACTTTTTCTCACTAATGCAAGTTTATATTTCGCAATGTTGGCTTTTCTCGGAAATTTAAGTTTATGTCTTACAATTTTGACTTTATTTCACAATTCTGACTTTATTTCTTACAATTGTGAGTTTATATCACGCAATTCTGACTTTTTTCTCATATTTGCAAGTTTATATCTCGCAAATCTAACTTTTTTTCTGAGAATTGTGCAATATAAATTCACAGTTGTGAAAAACACTGATATGTTCTCAGAATTGCAACTTCATTTCTCAGAATTTCGAGGTTATCTTGAGTTCTGACTTTTTTCTTAGAATTGTGGCATATAAACTCACAATTGCAAGTTATAAAGTCAGAACTGCAAGATAACCTCGCAATTCTGAGAAATGAAGCTGCAATTCTGAGAGCATATCAGTGTTTTTCACAATTGTGAATTTATACTGCACATATATATTGCAGAATTAGGTGGTCTAAACTTGCAATTGTGAGAAAAAAAGTCATTTATTATTCAATTTTTCATTTCAATTCAATTTTAATCAGATTTATTAAATTACAGATTTATTTGTAACTTAACCCAGCCTTTGTCTTGCCCTTTATTCACAATTATAAATTAGATTTAATAATTTATGTGCATGAAATCTCTATGAATTATGAAATATACATTTGTTAAATAATGTTGACCATAATTTTAGTGGTCTTGTTAAAATAATTTAGCATTGCCAATATCTCAGCTAGCAAAAACATGTTCTAATACGAATGATTTGCTAACGTTACCATTAAGTTATGAAAACTGAATTCTGAATGTTCTCTGAACATTTCAAATGACCTGTTTTTAAAATGTTATGCAAACAGTAAGAGAATGTTCCATTTGATTTATTTGCAAACATTATGACAATGCTACTTTTGAATGTTCTAAAACAAGTACTAACATTAAAAAATAATAATAAAAAAATGGATTGTTCCATTAGCTGGGATATATAAATCACGCTCTGTAGCTATTATAAGTGTTTAAATCAAACAATAAACCTCTATGAAATGTTCTCCCAGACAGCAAAGTTTGCATGTTTAACTAGCATGAAGACGTTCATTTGCATTCTAAACCGGGTGAGGAAATTCCAGCGCTTGCTAATGAGGCTGTAACATTTGTTTTTAAAAATAGAGCCCATTTATGTCAAAAACATGTTGCCACGTTGCCTTTAAAAAGAGAAATATCCAGGAATGTGATGTACTAAAATACACAGAGTTAATTACTCAATAACACGCATAATCAAAATGAATGTATTTAGGATCTGTGATTAATACAAGCCAAATGTCTTCCTGGATTATATTTCACATCTCCTCCTGCTTGAGTTTTCTTCTTACGTTTTCATCCTCCATTAAAGCTGCACATTGCATGACTCACCATTAAAGGAATTCTTAGATGACACAAGGTGATTTCTCAACGACAACTAAAATAAATCTCATAATTGGGGCATGTTGATGCTATCCATCATGAAAGCCATTTAGCACAGAGGCCAACATGCAAGTCACAGCACCTGCCGGAATCCTTTCCACCGCAGCTTCCAGCGCCACGTTATACAACGGCTCTTCATCAGCTTCGGAGAATTTGGCACCGTTTCAAAATGAGAGTTCAAACACAGGCGACCCATACTTTTACCTAATTTCTGATTTTATAAGATCCCATGTTGCTCCATTTTAGTGTTGAACAGGTCTCCAATTTCCTTGGTTGTATTTGTTTTTGAAACTTACACTAGAATATTTAATTAACAAATTAACTAAGTTCATCATTTTTTTTGTACATTTTATTTAGAAATTATTTTATTTATAGTAAATATATATATACGAAACTGAATATTATATATATATATATATATATATGTTTTTGTATTAAATTATTATACTTTAGTTTTTGTTGGGGTGTTTTTCATTTTTCTTTCTTTCTCTAAATTAATTAGCAAGTATTCTTTATTTTTAAACATATTTATGTGTTTATTTTTTATTTCAGTTTTACTTATTTTCATCCTTCCTCTTTTTTCAGGTCTCATGTTGATCCATTTCAGTGTTTTTTTTTCAGATTTATTCTTAATTTATATTTATTTATTAGTAAAAAAATTAATATAATCTGAAAAATAAACTATTTTAATATTACTTTCTTTCTTTCTTTCTTTTTCTGTTTCTAATTATTTCTTTATTTTAGTAATTGCTCTATTTATTTGTTTGTCTCCTTTTTTAAAATTGTTAGAAATTATTATTAATATTTATTTAGTCATTCGAATGTACATCTTATTTAGAAATTATTTTATTTTATTTAATAATAACAAGAAATACAAAATTGAATATGAAATTATTATACAATGGTAATGTTTCTTTCTTTCTTTTTTTCTTTCTCAATTAATTTATTAATGAATTTTTATTTATTTTAAATGTATTTAGACATGGCTATTAATTAAATTAATTTATTAATTTGTTTGTTTATTTATTTATTTTAGTAATTGTTCTATTTATTTGTTTGGCTCCTTTTTAAAATAGTTAGAAATAATTATTAATATTTATTTAGTTAGTCATTCTAATGTGCATTGTACATTCATAATGTACATTTATTTAGAAATTATTGTACTTTATTTAATAATAAAAAAGAAATATGAAATATATCTTTCGTCTGTCTTTCTTTCTCCCTTCATTAAGTAGTTAAATGTATTTAGACATGTTATTTATTTGTGTCTCCTTTTTAAAATCATTAGAAATTATTATTAATATGCATTTAATCATTATTTTATAAATATAAATATTTATTTAGTCAAATGTACTTTTTATGTACAATTATTTTACTTAATTTAATACAAAAAAAAAGATTAAATATAAAAATTATTATAAAATTATTACACAATGGTATATTATACAATTATTATACAATTCCAAAAGTATTTAGACGTGATTATTTTATTTTAGTTGTTTTTATTTATTTTTTTTAATGTTTTATTTTATTCTTTTAGACATTTATTTAAAAATACATAAACATTTCTTACATTTTTTTACATTTTAACTTTACTTAATAATCACAAACATTTGATTTATAATTTGTATGTATGTTTCACTTAGAAATTATTATTATTTAACAGCAACAAATTAATTTAAAGGAGAACTCCACTTCCAAAACAACAACTTACAAATAATTGACTCACCCCCTTGTCATCCAAGATGTTCATGTCTTTCTGTCTTCAGTCATAAAGAAATTTTGGTTTTTGAGGAAAACTTTTCAGGATTTTTTTTTCATATAATGGACTTCAATTGTGCCCCGATTTTGAACTTCCAAAATGTAGTTTAAATGCAGCTTCAAAAGTCTCTAAACGATCCCAGCCGAGGAAGAAGGGTCTTACTTAGCGAAACCATCGGTCATTTTTTTTCAAAAAATAAAAATGTGTATACTTTTTAAGTACAAAAGCTCATGTAGCACAGGTTCTGGGATGCGCGTTCACGTACTATTGAATCATGTCGAAACGTCACGCTGAAGTAGGTGGAAGTAGGTGGAACTACAGACCCAGTGTTTACAAAGCGAACGCGCAAAGACTAAGAAAGTGTAAGTAAGTCAAACGCTGTTTAAAAAGGTACAACGATGTCGGACGATTCTGAAGTTTTTGGCCATACTCTACCTTTTTTAGCCGGAGTAAACAGACGATAAACTTAGACATGATTCGTAATAGTGATGGGAAGTTCGGATCATTTTACGGACTCGGACCTTTAAGTCTTGTTCAGCAAAATGAACGAATCTTTTTTCGAGTCATTTTGTTCATTTGAGCAAAATCCGCATCATGTGACAGCTCCATAAGATGAACGAACGACTCGAAAAACCCAAAGACTCGAAACAGGTGAACTAATTCCAGTACAGAACCTAATATGATGTTGTGCATGCACGACTGAACGAATCACTCCCTGAGACGACTCGTTCTTCGCGAGTCACATTAAAGATCTGTTCAAAATGAACAAATCGTTCAAGAACGACCCGTGGACGCGCATCCCAGAGCCTGTGCTACACGAGCTTTTGTGGTTAAAAAGTATACAAATTTTTATTATTTGAAAAAAATGACCAATCGTTTCGCTAGATAAGACCCTTCTTCCTCAGCTGGGATCGTTTAGAGCCCTTTGAAGCTGCATTTAAACTAGATTTTGGAAGTTCAAAATCGGGGCACAATTGAAGTCCATTATATGGAGAAAAATCCTGAAATGTTTTCTTCAAAAACCATAATTTCTTTACGACTAAAGACAGAAAGACATGAACATCTTGGATGACAAGGGGGTGAGTAAATTATTTGTAAATTGTTGTTCTGCAAGTGGACTTCTCCTTTAAATAAATCAAATTCAATTAGTATTTTTTTTTTTACTTTGACCTTTGAGCCTCAATCCTTATTTTCCACATTAAAACTAAAAAAAGACCTTCGACTCTGTAAGTAGTTGAAACAGTTTTTAAATAAACCCAACAAATCCATAACACATCTGTTCACATACAGCATAAAAGCAGCATTTGCATCACACTCCACATCTTTATTTTATTGCCTACAAAAGAAACAACCTTTTGATGAGATCACAGCTATAGACAGTCTAGCATGTGTTGATTGTGCGTCATGCGCTGGATGGGGAACATTATTTAGGATGAATACAGAAAAATCCCCCTTTCCCACCCACAAAACACACACATTCTCATTACCAAACTCTCAAAAACCTCCTCTCCTTATATCACACACAGACGCATCTGGTTGCGACTCCACCCGGTCCATGGAGTCCTTCTATCAGCGTGATGGACAGACTTTCCCAGACTGTTAAGGTGCTGGACCAATGTAAAGGTCCGTATCAATGTCTTCCGAATTGTATTTCACATTGAGGTCAAGCCAGAATGAGGAAATGGTTTCCATTAATGTATCCAAGCCATAAAACATCCAAGCACCGACCTGGAGCCAATGACGTTTGCTTGTAACATGACGGTTCAGAGCAGCAAGTCTGAACACACGACTGAAAAACACACCAAACTAGCATGCTAATCGACTCCGCGGGTCTGTGATTGATGAAATGATCAGGGTTGTTGGACTGAGGGGGGTACGGCGTTCAGTCTTGAGATCTTCAACACTTATCGAGACTGACACGCACATGTGGTCAACATGATACATGTTTGAACGATCCATTCATATGTTTGAATTCATCCATTGCGAAGGATGATGCAGTGTGTAACACTTGATAGTTTCTTAATGTCGAGTGTTTAATGAGGTACTGAGTTGTTTATTTGGGAAATATTTGGCAACCTGTTTCTAGGCGTATTACAGCAACCACACAAGTCGACGGCGACGGATTGTATATAATATTGTTTGTTTGATCCGTTAATGTGTTTAGGTTGCTGTCAACCGTTTCGGATATTTATTTTATCGTTCAGAATGTCACGTTTGGACATCTAGTGCCAAGATGGGCCAAAAAAAAGCTTAATGTTTTCTTCTTTTTAACAAAAGGTCAGTGGACATCAGGAGCTTAACCTAGAAAACGCTGTTTGTTTGCTACAGGAAGTAAAAACTATATACAAGTTTAAATGCTTTTATTTACTGTTTATGGAAAATGTTTGCACATTTTTAACCCTGTTACTAACATTTAGTTACTAAACATTTTTGAAACCTTATTTTTTGTGCTTTTTGTTATTTTCTTTAAATTTATCAAAAAAAAAAGTAATTATCTTTCATTTTTATTCATTTTAGTTTAGATTTCAGTATTTTATTTTTCAGTATTTTTGTTGTTATTAACATTTTGTTATTTTTAGTATGAAGTTTGTCATTTATGTAAGTTTTTTTTTTGTATTTTTAGTGTTAAGTTTGTCATTTTTATATATTTTTTATTTTTATATCAGTTTTTATAGTTTTCTTATTATTTCTGTTTTCAGTTGATTAATTTAGTACTTCATTACTCAACTTTTTTGTTTAAGTTCTGCATATAAAATTGTAGCTCTATTTTAATTACCAATTAATAATAGTTTTGGTTGTAGTTACAGTAACATTTTCATTTTAGCTTAGATTTTAGTAATTTTGCTATTTGTAGTATTAAGTTTGTCATTTTTATTAGTTTAAGTTTATATATATATATATATATATATATATATTCTTTTTTTTAGCTTTATTTTAATTACAGATTAATAATAGTTTTAGTAATAGTTAATAAGTTCATATTTTAGTCATTGTTATTTTTAGTATTAAATCTTTCATTTTTATTTATTTTTTATATTGATGATTTTGCTTTAATTTTGGTTTATTTCAGTTTTCAATTGATTAATTTAATATTTCAGTACTGAATTTTTATTACATTTTTTTTGTTTAAGTTTTGCACATAATATTTCGATTTTATTTTATTTTAAATTTATTTTAATTGCCAACTAATATTAGTTTTCGTTTTAGTCAACAATAATAATTTCACTTTAGTTCATATTTTAATCATTGTAATTTTTAGTATTAAATTTGTCAATTGTATTATTATTTTTTAATAATGATAATTTTTCTTTCATTTTGTTTATTTCTGTTTTCACTTGATTAATTTAGTACTTCAGTACTCAATTTTTGATTTTTTTTTTTTTTAAAAAACTAACTTTTTTTCTTTTTTGTTTATTATTTGCATATAAAATGTATTTAATTTCATTTTAGATTTATTTTAATTACAGATTATGATAACTTAATTTTAGTTCTGATTTTAGTAATGTTGTTATTTTTAGTATTTAGTTTGTCATTTTTATTATTTTTTTTTAGATTAAATTTTATATTTCAGTGTTCATCTGATTAATTTAGTACTTCACTACTCAACTTTTTATTCATTGAAGTTTTTTTGTTTAAGTTTTGCATATAATATTTAGAATTTATTTTATTTTAAATTTATTTTAATTGCTGATTAATATTAGTTTTTGTTTTAGTCAACAGTACTTATTTTATTTTATTTCAGATTTTAGTAATTTTGTTATTTTTTAGTATCAAGTTTTTTATTTTATTTATTTTTTATTTTTTATTTACTTCTCAAATGATAGCTAGTTTAGGACAAAATATTGATTTGTAGTTATTGATAAACCTTCCAAAAACTGGGACAAAAAAAGTTCAACCCTGTGATCCAAGTCATTTTTAGAAAAAAATATTTTAAAATCACAGGGTTGAACACTTGAGCTTAATGAATACAGTTAACACTAAAATTTTGTTACTTAATTATTTTTTATAAAATAAATATAATTTTACTAGTTGGATATAGTCAAAAATGTCAAGATCTTTGGTGATGTACTGTAAGTCAACTAACATTTAATGTGGTTTGTTTTATATGCCGCTTAGAAGAAAAGTAATGGCCACCAATTTGTAGACTGTCAGATGCAGTAATGTGACACTGACACGCCAGGCAGTTTGTCTTTGATTCAGTTAAGTGTTTCAGAGGCCAAGTTGCCGAAACCTTACAGATTTAAGGGGTCAAAGGTGATCTGTCTTGATTACCATTCCTCTTCACGTACCGAAACGTGTGGATTAGGTTTGGAAATGGAATCAGGCCACCCGGAATTCTTTGACAAAGTATCTTTATAAATCCAATATCAATAAAAGCAAAATCCTGATAATCAAATCCAGAGTTGTTTTGATTCTCGTATGCAGAAACAGGGTGCTGCCGAGTTCACGGTCTTCAGACACCATAAAACTCAAACGCTCTGTCTCATGTCTGACGCAAGTCAATTGCGAACATTTGCTCATGATCCATGGCCACATCAAACAGACGTTGGCTGATACTCTGCCAAACACCTGTAACAATCTCTTGCCTTTAGCAGAAGGTCAGATGACAATGGAAATAAGCAAAGAAGAGTGAAACATCTCAAAACAGCCAGTTCTGAGAATTGGAAGTGTGGCTCTAATAGAGCACAGAAACGCAAGAACTTTAAAGAAACAGTTCATCTAAAAATAATATTTCATATTATTTATTTTGAAAATCTTACACAGTTGCTGACAAACATGATGCAGGAGAATGGCTTAACGTGATGTTGCAAATGTGATACTGATTGTACACAACAGTAAACAAGAAGTTAATATTGGGTTAAATTTTAGACACAGTATTGTCTGGTTTTGCATGATTCCGCAAATGAAAATGACTCCAAACTGTGGTACTCTTTGAGTTAATATGCATGCAACCCTGTTATCCATTCTGATGTTGTTTCTCTTAAAATGGTTATTTTATTTTATTTTTTTATTATTAATTAATTCATTTATTTGTGGACAAGAATGCAACAAAAAGCCAAAAAACAAGTATTTAGACATGTCCTGAATATTAATAACAGGGTTGAAAAATGAATAATAGATTAATTTATATGCATGCAACCGTGTTATCCATTCTGATGTTGTTGCCTTTAAATGTTGACTTCAATATATATATATATATATATATATATATATATATATATAGCGTGTGTATATATATATATAGTATTACTTTTTATTAAATTATTTATTTTTGGGCAAGAATGCAACAAAAAGCAACAAAAAAAGTATTTAAAAATGTCTTGAATATTAATAACAGGGTTTAAATAAATAAATATTGTGCATGCAACCCTGTTATCCAAGATGTTGCTTTTTAAATTTAAATTTTATAATTTTTTTTTTGTTTTAATTACTTAATTAATTTAATTAAAGTATTTATTTAGCAAATATTTTTGAGCAAGAATGCAACAAAAAACAATACAAAATTGTATTTATTCATGCCCTGAATATTAATAACAGGGTTGAAAAATGAGTAATAAATTAATTAATATAAAATAAAAAAGATAAAAAAAAGAAAACAATACAAAAGACAAAAAATAGAACAAAAAAGAATAGAAAATAATCCTGAATAATAATAACAGGGTTGAAAAATAAATAAATAAATAACTAAATAAATAAATAAATATTTTCATATCATTCAGATGTTGTTGCTTTTTAAATTTTGATTTAAATTATTTTCATTTTTATTAATTAATGAATTAAATTATTTTGGGGCAAGAACGCAAAAAAAATAAGTATTTACACATGTCCTGAATAATAATAACAGGGTTGAAATATAAGTAAATAAATAAATAAATAAATAAATATGCATGCATGCAACGCTGTTATCCATTCCGATGTTGTTGCTTTATTAAAATGCAACAAAAATTGTATTTATGTCCTGAAATTGTATATATGTCATAATGTCATAACAGGACTTCAAATTTAAGAATGTGCAAACAACATCCTAACAACATTTCTGCAACATTGTGAATATATGTATTTATTATGTAAAAAAAAAAAAAAAAAACCTTGTAGTCCTAGCACAACATTTTTTAAGGCTTCTTTTCTTTCTTTCTTTCTTTTTAGAGCGTGACCTCTATAATCAGTCATACAGGCTTATGAATAATCTATACATAAATATTACCAGAATTGTAATTTTTAGGTGAACTGTCCCTTTAAGTATAATCGGCCTAGTGGTGATTGTGTGTGTTAATGCCATTAATCAGTCTATTCAATTTCTCCATGACTATGAACGTTTGAAACAGTGGTCTCACTATATTATCCGGCCGATTAGCCAGAGGAGGGACTCTGTTGAGGACTTATAAGGTCACTGACAGGTTCTGTCACTCCTCAAGCAGCAGGGAGTCCGTTTCCCTCGTTATCTCGAATTTCATCAAGTGCTGGTAGCCTTTGATAGGGTGTAGAGCTCAAGTGATGGGAAAATCACTGGAGTGCCAAGGGTCGGAGCTCAAAAGTCTCAGCTATAACAGAAAGATCAAGAGAACTTTCAGAGATCTCCCTGCCATTGCATCGGCATCCAACCACTTGAATAAGCAAACCACTGGGCGGAATCAAAATTAACACAGACGTGGACACGTATCTCTTTTCCATCTCCTAAAGCAATGAATGAGTGTCTACGCAAAACAACATCAATCTGTCACAGAAACACGCAGGCTTCCTTCTGTTGGCCTACTGTACAGTTATCAGTGCCAAATTTTTCAGGTAGTCCCCTGAAGTCAGAGTGACGTATAGAAAGCTGATAAATTTCACGCTGTTTCCTCTGAGGCCCTGTATATCATAAGTGGTGAGGAGAATATAGCTGCTTATTTATTCCTGTTGCCGTTTTGGCTTTCTCTAATTGTTTTGTTGGCTGTTGGCACTTTTGTAATGACTCAAGACCCAAGAATTGTTCCATATAAACTAAATAAAGCACAGCCAAGGACTAATGATCTCAACTTAAAGAACTTAAAGATGTAGAGAACATCATTTATACATTTTAACATTTTACATTTTTACCTAGCTTTTTAAGATGGCGTTAAAGTTGTTTCAGAATGTAGGCAACATTATGATGCTCTCATAATAATAAAGTCAGATTTGTGATATAAATTTGCAATTGACTTTTTTCCATTTTACATCTTACAATTCGGACCTTTTTTCTTAGAATTGTATGATATAAGCTCGCAACTGTAAGAAATTAAGTCAGAAGTGTGAGATAAATTTGTCATTCTGAGGGGTTTTCTTTTGCAAAAGCAAGTTTACATCTTACAATTCTGACTTTTTTCGTAGAATTGCATGATATAAGCTTGCAATTGTGGGAAATAAAGTCAGATTTTTTTTTTTCTCACAGTAGCAAGTTTACATCTCGCAATTGACTTTTTTTCTTAGAAATGCAAGATATAAACTTACAGTTGTGAATTATATAGTCAGTATTATGTTGCAATTCTGACTTTTTTACGCAATTGTGAGTTTACATCTCACAATTCTGACTTTTTTTCTTAGAATTGCAAGATATAATCGCACAGTTGCAAGTTATAAAGTCAAAATTGCAAAATAAACATGAAATTTTGACTTTTTTTCTTAGAAATGCATTATCACAGCTCACAACTGCAAGTTATAAAGTCAAAATTGTGAAATAAACATGAAATTTTGACTTTTTTTCTTAGAATTGCATTATCAAAGCTCACAACTGCAAGTTATAAAGTCAAAATTGTGAAATAAAAATGCATTATCACAGCTCACAACTGCAAGTTATAAAGTCAAAATTTTGACTTTTTTTTTCTTAGAAATGCATTATCAAAGCTCACAACTGCAAGTTATAAAGTCAAAATTGTGAAATAAACATGAAATTTTGACTTTTTTTCTTAGAATTGCATTATCAAAGCTCAGAACTATTATAAAGTCAAAATGCATGAAATTTTGAGTTTTTTTCACATTATCACAGCTCACAACTGCAAGTTATAAAGTCAAAATTGCAAAATAAACATGAAATTTTGACTTTTTTTCTTAGAAATGCATTATCAAAGCTCACAACTGCAAGTTATAAAGTCAAAATTGTGAAATAAACATGAAATTTTGAGTTTTTTTCTTAGAATTGCATTATCAAAGCTCACAATTGCAAGTTGTAAAGTCAAAATTGTGATATAAACATGAAATTTTGACTTTTTTTCTTAGAATTGCAAGATATAATCTCACAATTGCAAGTTATAAAGTCAAAATTGTGATATAATTGTGAAATTATAACTTTTTCTTAGAACTGCAAGATATAAACTTAGTTGTGAATTATAAAGTCAGTATTAACTTGCAATTCTGACTTTTTTCACGCAATTGTGAGTTTACATCTCACAATTCTGACTTTTTTTCTTAGAATTCCAAGATATAATCGCACAATTTCAATTTTAAAGTCAAAATTGCAATATAAACATGAAATTGTGACTTTTTTTCTTAGAATTGCATTATCGAAGCTCACAGTTATGAGTTATAAAGTCAGAATTGCGATATAAACTTGAAATTCTGACTTTTTATCCAAAATGCATTATATAAACTCACAATTCTAAGTTATAAAGTCAGAATTGCATTATATAAGCTTGCAATTTTTAACTATTAAATTAGAATTACGATATAAACTTATAATTCTGACTTTTTTTCTTGGAATTGCATGATATAAACTCAAACTAGCAAATTATAAAGTCAGACACTTGCAATACGCTTGCAGTTGTGAGTTATAAAGTCAGAATTGCATTATATAAGCTCACAGTTGCACTTTATTTAATAAATTGCGTTATAAAAAATTTTTCTTAGAATTGCATGGTATAAACTTGCAATTCCGAGTTATAAAGTCAAAATTGCATTACATAAGCTCACAATTGAAGGTTATAAAATAAAACGTTATTTTAGAATTGCATGATATAAACTCAAAATTGCAAGTTATATAGTTAGAATAGCAATAAAAACATTGAAATTCTGACTTTTCAGAACTGCTTTATATAAACTCACAATTGCGAGTTATAAAGTCAGAATTGTGCTATATAAGCTTGCAATGTTGAGCTATAAAGTCAGAATTACTTGTAATTCTGACTTTTTTTTTTTAGAATTGCATGATATAAACTCCAAATTTCAAGTTATAAAGTCAGAACTGCGATATAAACTTGAAATTCTCACTTTTTTCGTAAAGATGCATTATAGAAGCTTGCAATTGAAAGTTTTACAGTTGGAATTGTGTTACATAAGCTTGCATTTGCAAGTTATAATGTCAGAACTGTGATATAAACTTGAAATTCAGATATTGTTTGTAGTATTGCATGCAATAAACCCACAATTGCGAGATATTAAGTCAGAATTGCAATAACAACTTTTTTCATAGAACTGCATTAAGCTTGCAACTGTAAGTTTACATCTCACAGTTCAGACTTTTTTTTCGTAGAATTGCGTGATATAAACTCGCAATTGCAAGTTATAAATTCAGAATTGTGAGATGTAAATATGTGTGTGTTATATATTTGTGTGCTTTGCATTGCTAGCTTAGCTACATGCTAACATTACACTTTACTGGAAACAACTGAGTCGAGTGCTGTTTGAATGGCACACAGTGTTGTTGCCTACGATGGGAGTTTCAAACAACTTGTGAGGAACATAGCATTTAGCATCTAGCGCCATGAGAAATGTCAGTTATAAATATATTTGGCATATATCCACTGATACATAACCACTGATAATTTAAATATTTAAAATGAACTGATTTACCACTTCTATTTTACAGCATTTGCATTTGTGTTTAGCGTTGTTAGCTTAGCAACATGCTAATGTCAAACTCTCTTGAAAATCATTGAGTCGAGCGCTATTTGAATGCTACACAGTGATGCAAAGTTTTATGAATAAAACAATAAAATCTAATTAAAATAGACTAATTACACACTTTACTTTTATTTTACAAAGTATGTGTTATTTGTGCATTGATAACTTACGCCATACAGAGTTAATGCCTATGAAGAGTGTTTCAGTTAGGATGATTTAGTGTCTACTGCACAAAACTAAAACTGTTTTAGAATCCTGAATTCTGTTCCATTTTGTTGCGCTCCATTGAGCTGTTTTGGAACGGCAGATCACACGTGAATGGTCCCTTATAAGGCAACTGTCTATGTAAGCTGTAGGTTTTAAAACAGTGCTTCAGAAACTGAACTGTCCTTGACCTGTAACTCATTCTGAACGTCTTGCACATAACATCTGGAATCTGCGGTTGAGAGAAGACTGGCTTCACTATAGTTTAGACCAAACATTCCTCTTACACCACAAATCAGAATTTCACACACCAACCATACCGTACAGATCATAATTTTTCCAATTTTACCAAAAATCCTGGAACGAGCTACAATGCGCTACAATGTTTCTGAAACATTGATGTGACTAATGGGTGGGTACAGAAGATTTGTTTGTACACTTAGTGCAATGAGACTTGATTTGTAGTGACTAAAGTATGGGCAGAAATGGATTTCAAGGATTCCCTGGTACTTTTGTGAAGAGTATAAGTTAAGATAATGACTAAAGAGTGAATAAATGAGATGTAGAACTTGCTTAGCGAGATATTTTAGAGATAAGAGTTCTTCCATAATTCAACCAAGAGGAAAAAGGAAACAATCTGATTGAGAATCAAAAGGTTAACAGAATTTCATGAACTTTAAGTGACCCGTTTGTAAAACTGCAGTCAACAGTTCTGCTAAAAAGAACATTACAAATCAGTTTGCTAGATAAAGATCAGGCTTTGCCTGAAAACTGAATTCCAGATGGAAATCAATACTACAGGACTAGCTTTTCAACACATGCTTTTATAAACAACAGATGCAACTGTAATACCATTAGATCACTGGACATTAGATTAATCTTTAAGGCAATCAAAGCAATTATCTTGTGGTAATAGCACAAACATTGGGGGAAAAAAGTGTCTGGACAAGAATGAAACTAGATTGAATCAATCTGGTTTGGATTTGCTGAAACGACTTGCAATAAAAAACAATTGGCAAAGCAAAGACTTTGGGCGAGTGTTTAATGACAACTAATAAAACATTAAGAGTTCCCCAAGAGCTGTATAAAATATCTCTACTGACGATTCTGACTGTTAAGAGAAGGCCAATGACCATACAAACATAGAAATCCCATTGAAAATGTCTTAGAACAGTCCTCACTAAAAACCTGAAACATGTCAAAGTAAGTAATACAAGTCAATGGGAAATTGCAAGTACGCCGTTGCAATGACAGCCATGTTTGTTTTGTCTTTGTATCAGGTTTTTTTTCATGTTTATCAATTTCCGGATGCATTGAAATCCCATTGCCAAGCTGTTTTCCAACTGTTTGTTCAGGATGATCAAGAAATGTTCAAGGCGTGAATGTTCTTCTCATTATTTTTCCTCATGTACAGACAAGTCTGGCGAAAACTGGCGGCAGGCCTCTAGTATGCACAGTTGATCTGTTCCCAAGGCAAACCACAGTACTTTTGAAGAGAAATGGCATTTAAGTAACTTATACATTCAAAGGCATGCTTGAACTTTTACTATACTTTAAGTAAAAATAGACTTGAATAAAATTCAAAAATTCTTGTGGCTTTTATTTTGAGTTTAGAGTTTCCAATCTTTATTCAAAAACTGAAGACAAATATGTCCTCTAAAAATTTGAGAAACCTCATCAGTCATGGAAATATATACAACTGCGTTTGGTTGGATTCATGAAACTGACACCAGAGGAGACTCGCTTTGAGGGTGGGAGAGGTGTTAACATCAATATACCTCCTCATTTATCTCCTACATTCATCAATTTCCCTGTCTTCTCTCATTTGTCACTTTTCCAAACTGTCCAGAAAGGCTTTTTGCGGTGATGGAAGACATGGACGGACTCCATTTCAATTGACTTTTTTTTACTTTGGGTCAGTGGGAGCTAGTCATTCGAATTACCCACAAGCCCCAGTTGTAAGTTGTGTTCTGGGTCACCCGCATTAGCAGAAGAAGCAGAGTAAAACAGTGAATGGGAAAACCAAAGGCACCTCGTTCATTTATTAACTACAATGGTGGCTTTAGGGTTTCTAAACCGTTGTTGCATGTTTTAAAGTCACTGTTTTAGGACTTTATACAGTCATTTGTTTGGTCAAATTTAGTTTAAAGTCTGTGTCTGTAATTGTTTGTCCCTTCCTGTTTATTAGGTCATTCTGAAAGGCTTTGAAAGTCATGAATTTTCTGACTAAACACTACAGTATATTGTTTATGTGTCAAAAAGACCAGGCCAATGTTCCAAGCCATTAACTGCCTATAAATGCAGACCCCCGTAAGCTTTTACTAACTCAGTTAGTATCAAATTCCCTCCAGATGTAAACAATGACTTACAACACAACTCACAATTTACGACATGTCCCAGTTTTAAACCCTGTCCATCTGTCCATGCATCAATTCCCCACTGGATTTGAGGGCATCCTCAAGTTTTGGTCTTATGAAACTCTATGTAAGCCTGGTCTGTGAAATATCCCTCCGATGGTAATTCATCTTCCTAGTCGAGTTTAGACTCTCCCTTAATTTCTCATTTGTGTCCTTGCATTTGTTTTTATAGGCCTTGTGGGACTTTGCAGCAAAGATTAGGAGTTTGTTGTACTTCCTCAAAGTCGCTGTTGGTGCCAAACTTCAGATCAGTGAACTTTCGCAAACTTTGTGTCAGCCGCAGTCAGCCAGCACTGATAAATGACAGTAGATTAAAACATTATATATAAAAGGTAACATTAGATAAAAACCTCATGATCTTTTAAAGATCACAAATTAGTGAGTATGTTAGCTTTGCTAAAAAGTAAAATCTTTTTAAATAAGAATATGACATGAGGATGAGGAAATTATGTCTGAATTTTTATTTTTAAGCATTAAGTATTCCCTTGATACTTAAAATGCAATAGGCCCTAAGATAGAGCCTTGGGGAACACCGTTTATTAGATACTTGTAAAGTTGGTTGAAACAACATAAGGGTGAGAATAACAACAGCATTTTCTTTGTTTTCTAATAAAAGTTGTCCATACAGTAATAAACATTGACTTCCCGTACTACACGTTGAAGAGCCCTGAAGGAAGCATAAACTAAGAATAACAGTCTTCTGATGACCAGCGCATCCCACTGGAGGTTTTTGCAGTTGTGACCTACGTGTTTTTGAGTTCGCTGTCTATTTAGCAGGAATGTGGACTAAATGCCTCTCTCTTGGGGGAAAGTGTGCCTCTACAGACTTACAGCACTGATGAGGGGCCTCAGCTGCGGCACCCTTCTGCCCCAGAGTTGTTTTCTTCATTACGCTCTGGAACGACGTCATCAGGGGCCATGCGGTGCACTTTTAATTGCTTCAGTCTTGGACTAGAGGTGTTGAAAGTTTGCTTGCACAAGGACACACGTGGACCTATGCGCTACTTAAGTGCAGTTTGTGAGAGATAATCAAGTCAAGTGAGGCAACCCAAATCCCGTCAATGACCCGACCCAAAAACGAAGCCAGACTATTATTATCTATCGTCATTCTGACTTGATGAGAGTGAATGGCTTTGGCATTTATCACCAATTGTCACAAGGTTTCTGTGGTCTTAAAGTATAATTACAAAAATTCACTGACCATGATGTTTAGGCTTTGGGTGGACGTTTTGTCTTGCTTTTTAAAGGATGAGGTCAGGACACTGGAACAGAAGACACAACTGAAATCAATGTGCCACTAAGAGTAGATATGACTGAATAATAAATATATATTTGAAGGTTAGAACGAAAGAGAGAAGATCTGAGTGACTGACTTCCAGGTTTATGCTCATGTAAGAATCTGTTTCAAGTTAGCCCAGAAACATACTTTGCAAGTAAGCAAACACAGATGCGACAGCTTGGTCAAAGTATTTCAGGCACGCAGTGTGACTGGACATGCTTAGCATGTAATACATATTTATATGCGCTTTGCGCTTGCAGTAACAAACTGAAGTTATCATTCTGAAAAGTATTGAGTGTGAATTGTATTGAATGAGCACATATGGCATTCTTCAAATCTTAAGAGTATATTTTTTTAAAACAATATTAATGAAATAAAAGGCCATTTAAGGTTATTTAGAAAGTACAGTTTAATGACTGTTTTTTTTTATGACTGCACTTTGTAATAATGTAAAATCGAAAGATTTACATTCACATACATTTTAAATATTTTAATATTTGTTGTAAGGAAGTGATACAATGTTAAAAAAAGTTGTTTCAACTTAAACAAGTAAGTGTTCATGCTGCCTTAAATTTTTAAGTTTAGTCAACATGAAATGTTAAGTTGTACTATGTGAAAACTTGGAACATTTTAAGGCAGCACGAACACTTACTTTTTTAAGTTGAAACAACTTTTTTTTTAAGTGTATGTTAGCTGTGTGAGAAACACACCAAAGAACATACAAGTTTAGAACAACATGAAGATGAGGAAACGATAACAGAATTTTTATTTTAAGGTGAACTATTTATTAATATCTAAATGCCATAGGACCTAAGATAGAGCCTTGGGGCATACCATTCATCAGACACTTGTAAATTTGATTGAAACGACATAAGGGTGAGTAAATAACACTAAGCATATGTAAAGTACTTGATTAATAAGAGTTAATACATTTTAAATTACAAACCTGCAACTTTACAAATTTGTAATTTCAAATATTTTAAAATACATGATATACAAGTTTCAATAGAAATTAAAGTACATTTTAGTTTAGTTTAGTTTGGTAAACTTTAACCATATACTTGCTGTGTAGGTGGGCCAAAAAAGTTAAGCTTTATGCATTTAATATACATTTTTAATATATTACATTGTCATTTAACTACAATGAAAATTGAAAATAACATGAAATTGTATGTATATAAAAGTATGCTGAGGTGTCCTCTTTTTTTCAAAAGATATCTGTGCATTTTAACCTAACTTAACGGCTAATATCCTCTCTAAAAGTCTACATTTTGAGAAACTCAGACACCCCAGAGCCCCAGAGAAAGTGATTCCGATTGTTTTCATCTTTCCTTCCTCTAATTAGCAACATTCTTCTTCCTGGCTCTGTTCAGTGTTAACGCCCTGATGGCTTCATTAGCCCATGCCAGAGCCCGGGGCCCTGAGTCATCAGCGCTGCTTATCTCCTGCACCTTGTTGCCATGGATACAAAGGGTTTAGACAGTCAGGGGTCATCACCGTGACGCAGCACTGTGTCAGCTATCAGGAACTACATCCTACAGGTCACATTCCTAGTGCCAAAGGGCTATATTTTGGCAATGACAGAGACTGTAATAAAAATGGTTTAGTGTCTTGCAAAGATTTGCCCTCTGAGGACTATTAGAAAAATAGTTCAGCTTAATTTATTGGTTCTCTTTGAGTACGCTACTGTGAACAAGTCAAAAGGTCTTAAAGCTCACTGAAATGACTCAAAAGTCCCACGTTCGGGTGAATCTTCACTGTGTGTCCCGTGTTTTGATAATGATCTTCTCAGTACAAACAATATGAAGCGCAGCTGTCAAAATGAGACTGGTGGGTGTGAACAAAACATCCTTCCTATCGTGGAAAAATTGAGACATATAGCCAGTCTCAAATGCCAGGAATGTTTCTTTTGGTTTTTATCCATCTATCTGTCAGAAAGTAGAAATCCCCGAAATTTGCAGGAGTTTAACTGGTAAACACCAGTGGGAAACTCAGAGGACACTGGAAAATCAATTGTATGTGCATCTGCCAGCAGAACTTCATCTTTAGAGGTTAAACAAGCAGTTTAAGGAAGGAAGATGACTCAGTTTTAAAATAAAGTTATTTCAAATTAGTTGAGGCAAAATTTTGATGGCTGCTTTTCAATAAAAGCAAAAAGAGAGCAGTTCTGGGTAGTAAAGTACACATATTAAAGCATTAGCACATTAGCTACTATGCTACTAGATTAGCTACATAACACATGAAGGTGAGGAAATTAAGTCAGAATTTTCATTTTCTGGGTGAACTATTCCTTTTATAAGAAAATGCAATAGGACCTAAGATAAAGCCTTGGGGAACACCATTGATCAAATTCCTGTAAAGCTGGTTGAAATGACATAAGGGTGACTAAATAACAGCAGAACTTTCCTGTTTTCTAATAAAAGGACATTAGGACACAGTAGCTACTACATTAATAATGTTAACATTAATACTGTTTAGTGTCAGTATAGTTGTGCAGATATTACAGCCAGTAAAAAAAGTCTGCTGCTTCATTTTTTGTACAAATACAACAGTGTTATAGGGTTGTTGCACTTTAAGTAGGATCAACTACAATTTCCCCCAAAACAAAAGTCTAAGCAAACCTGTACCATCATTTCCATCGAAAAAGTCAAGGACATGTTTGCTGGGTAGTAAACTACACTTTACACATTAGCACATTAGCAAATTAGCTACATGGCACATTAAGGTGAGGAAATTAGGTCAGAATTTTCATGTTTTTGGGTCAACTATTCCTTTTATACTAAAATGCAATAGGACCTAAGATAAAGCCTTGGGGGACACCGCTGATCAAATTCCTGTAAAACTTGTTGAAATTACATAAGGGTGACTAAATAAAAAAAGAATTGTCCTGTTTTCTAATAAAAGGACATCTGTTGTCCAAGCAATAAGCTAATAAACTGCAAAGTAGCATTAACATATTAGGGTGCAATAGCTAGTACATTAACAACCATTGTTTGCTGTCAGTATAGTTGTGCAAATATTACAGCCAGTTCAAAAAAGTCCACTGCTTCTTTTTTGTACAAATACAACAGTGTTATAGGGTTGTTAGTGTAAGGGGGACATGGGGTAGTAAACTACACTGTACACATTAGCTAATATGCTACTAGATTAGCTACATGATACATGAAGGTAAGGAAATTATGTCAGAATTTTCATTTTTTCGAGTGAACTATTCCTTTTATACTAAAATGCAAAATGACCTAAGATAAAGCCTTGGGGGACACCTTTATCAAATTTCTGTTAAGACATAATGACATAAGTGTGACTAAATAACAACAGAATTGTCCTGTTTTCTAAAAAAGGACATTTGTTGTTCAAGCAATATGCTACTAGACTGCAAAGTAGCACTAACATATTACGACACAATAGCTGCTACATTAACAGCCATTTTTTGGTGTGAGTATATTGTAGTTGCACAGATATTACAGCCAGTTCAAAAAACGTGCACTGCTTAATTTTTTTTTGTACAGATACAACACAGTGCTATAGGATTGTTGGTGTATTTTAAGCAGGATCAACTACAACAGTACCCCAAATCAAGAGTCTAAGTTGCAAACCTGAACCGTCATGTCCCTCAAAGAAGTTAGAGAGATGTGTGCTGGATAGTAAACTACATTTTACACATTAGAGCATTAGCACAGTAGCTACTATGCTACTACATTAGCTACATGACACAAGAAGGTAAGGAAATTATGTCAGAATTTTCATGTTTTTGGGTGAATTATTCCTTTTATTCTAAAATGCAATAGGACTTAAGATATAGCCTTGGGGGACACCACTTATCAAATTCCTGTAAAGCTTGATGAAATGGCATAAAGGTGAATAAATAACAACAGAATTTTCCTGTTCTATAATAAAAGGACATTTGTTGTCCAAGCAGTAAGCCAGGGGTGCCCAAACTCTGTCCTGAAGGGCTGCTGTCCTGCAGAGTTTAGCTCCAACTTGTTTTAACACACCTGTCGGAAGTTTCTAGTATGCCTAGTAAGAGCTTGATTAGCTGGTTCAGGCATGCCTAATTGGAGTTGGAGCTAAACTCTGTAGGACACCAGCCTTGGGGGACACCACTGATCGAATTCCTGTTAAGCTTGTTGAAATGACATAATTTTGACTAAATAACAAAATAATTGTCCTGTTTTCCGAAAAAAGGACATTTGTTGTCCAAGCAATAAGCCAATAGATGGCAAAGTAGAACTGACATATTAGGACACAATACCTACTATATTAACAACCATTTTTTGGTGTCAATGTAGTGTAGTTGCACAAATATTACAGCCAGTTCAAAAAAAATGGGCGCTGCTTACTATACTATAGGATTGTTGGTGTATTGTAAGTAGGGTCAACTACAATTTTACCCCAAAACAAAAGTCTAAGGTGCAAACCAGAACCTCAAAAAAGTTAGGGACATGTTTGCTGGGTAGTAAACTGCTGGCTCAGTGGCGCATTAACTACTATGCTACTAGAATAGCTACGTGACACAAGAAGGTGAAGAAATTATGTCAGAATTTTCATTTTTATAGGACCTAAGATAAAGCCTTGGGGGACAACGTTATCAAATTTCTGTTAAGCTGGTTCAGATGACATAAGGGTGGCTAAATAACAATAGAATTGTCCTGTTTTCTAAAAAAAGGTCATTTGTTGTCCAAGCAATAAGCCAATAGACTCCAAAGTAGCACTAACATATTAGGACGCAATAATATGTTACATTACTACATTAACAACCACTGTTTGGTGTCAGTATACTGTAGTTGTGCAGATATTACAGTAAGTTCCAAAAAATGTTCACTGCTTTATTTTTTGTACAGATACAACACAGTGTTTTACGGTTGTTAGTGCATTGTAAGTAGGATCAACTACAATTTTCCCCCCAAAACAAAAGTCTAAGCAGCAAACCTGTTCCATCATGTCCCTCAAAAACATCAAAGACATGTTTGCTGGGTAGTAAGCTACACTTTACACATTAGTGCATTAGCTCATTAGCTACTATGCTACTAGATTATCTACATGACATGAACGTGAAGAAATTCTGTCATGATTTTCATTTTTTGGGTGAGCTATTCATTTTATGCTAAAATGCAATAGGACCTAAGACAAAGACTTGGGGGACACCATTGATCAAATTCCTGTAAAGCTTGGTGAAATGACATGAGGATGACTAAATATCAACAGAATTGTCCTGTTTTCTAATAAAAGGACATTTGTTGTCCCAATGAAGGAATGATAAACATTGACTTTCTGTTCAACATGTTGAAGAACCCTGGAGGAAACAAAAAATAAAAAACGAAGAATACATTTTTCTGTCACTTTTTTCTATAGATAAGCACTGTAGCGTGAACATCAAAATGTTAGCATCATGTTAGCTGCTTTATCTCACATCTGATGCATTTTAGTGTTTTGGTTAATTCAGATGGTTCATTTGACTGAGGCAAATGTTTGGTTTGGTTTTTGGTATCAGTATAGTTGCACAGATATTACAACCAGTTTAAAAAAAGTCCACTGCTTCATTTTTTTGTACAGGTACGACTCAGTACTGTAGGGTTGGTAGTGTATTGTAAGTAGGATCAACTACAGTTTTCTCTCCTAACAAAAGTCTAAGATGCAAACCTGAACCATCATGTCCCTCAAAAGCATCTTACTCCTTTATAAAGCAGTCATATTCAGCTACTTCAGACGTCATCTTTGTTTATTTTGAAAGCTTGGCTTTCAAATTCGACTTCAAGATACCTGCAAGCAAAACAAGTGACTCCTCTACATTAATGAATAACGTCTGGCTTTTGCGTCTCACTGCCAACCTTCGGATGTCTGCCGCCCCGCACTCATAAACACATGGCGCCCCTGAGATGATGTACACATTCTATTAACAGCTCTGAAGATAATAAGATGCACATTTACACTATAGGTACAGCGCTCCGGTCGACGCCACCATATGCAGAACCTTCCTGAGAGGAAGCGCCGGAGTCTCGCAGGTTCCGGGAGGTTCTGAGGGGTCAGTAACGTGGGCGGCTGTGATGTGCTGATAATGGCAGAGGGCTCAAGGGATGCGACTGTGTGGCGTGGGTGTCCAGACAGACAGTCGCAGAATGGTCCGGTGATATATAGCTGGGTGGCTGGCAGTATCACTAACGTCACTCTTATCAGTGATAATGTTGTTTTGGAAGGGAGGTTAGACTATTAGAATTTAGCAGTTCTTTTGGCGTAAACTTGAAAGAGGACTGGCAAAATACAGTTACAGACTAATTATCTAGTACGTTTTCAGGAAGCAGAGGTTAATGGGACTCTTCCCTTGCTGCATTGTGTCTATTAAAACAGCTTGACCCTGCTAATGTCCTCACGGCTAAACGGAAATAAGCAAAAGCAGCTTCAGAGAGAAGTTCTATCTGAAGATCGGCAGACTACCATGGCAAAGACAGCATAACTATTATTGTTGCAGACATGATTTCATTCTTTTTCCACTGTCTTCTGATTGTCCCCATGAAAATGAATGAGAGAGTGTATGAGAGTGAGTTCTGACCTGTATGAGAGAGCTGTAGTCGTGGTATGTTGTGGTTTCCAGCATTACTGGACCGTGTAAGAGGCAGCAAAAAGTGGAGCAGAAAGACCAGCAGGGGACTGTATGGCCCAGTCCTCCATAATCCTACAATCCTCATCTCCAGCTTCCTGTAGTCTGACCGTACAGGATGTCTTCTATGTCACATCACCTTCGTAGTGCTGGAGAAATAACAAACAGATTTAAGATGTAAGCTGAAATGAAATATCACAGTAATACTGCATCGCACTGCATCTGTTATCAAATCAATATAATATAATATAATATAATATAATATAATATAATATAATATAATATAATATAATATAATATAATATAATATAATATAATATAATATGCAAAGGAGTCTATTGTGTTACAGAATTAATGTACTCTTTAATCATTATTATGCAATATAATGTTACATTATTGAATTACATCACCTTTAAACGCTGGAGAAATAGAAAACTTATATGAGAATTTAAACTGAAATTAAATACAGCAGTAATAATATGAAATACCACTGACATCTTAGTGATGCCAATCAATATATATTATAATAGAATAGAATAGAATAGAATAGAATAGAATAGAAAAATCTATTTAAATAAATAAATATATATTTAAAATGTAATATTTATAGAATTATTATATATCATATTAAATTATTAAATTATATATTTAAATATATTAAAACAAATGATCATGTTGATTTTTTTAAAATGTATTAATTAATTAATTAATTTATTTAAGTTCTATTTTATTTAAGTTCTACAATTCATTCATCTATAATAATCTGTAATTGGACTATATTATGTTGGACAATACTTGTATATTTTAATCATAATTTTACATTTTTGCAATATGCTATTCACATATTATTTTCTTTCTGTGATCTGATTCTAATAACAATAACAAATAATCTAACGAATAATCTAATTCCAATAACAAATATAATATAATATAATATAATATAATATAATATAATATAATATAATATAATATAATATAATATAATAATATAAATTATATACAAATATACAATAAAATATATGTAAATAGATAAAAGTTGATTGTAATAATTATTAAAATATTATTTTTCTAAATCATTTTTATTTAATTGAATATTTAAATAATATTAATTGTATATTTTAATAATAAATTAACATTTTTAAAATTACTTTACAACACAATACAGTGTAATATGCCGTCCTTATACTATTTTCTTTCTGTAATCTGATTCTTATCAGTAATATAATATAATATAATATAATATAATAAATTGCAATATAAATGAAAAAAAATATATAATATAAATGCTATAAAATATACAATAAAAATATATTTAAATAGAAACAAATATTTAAAAATTATTGAACTATTATATTTCTAAATTATTTTTATCTAATTTAATATTTACAGAATTGTTATATTTAAAATTTTTATTCTACATTATTCTAGTATTAAAAATTATTATTATTCTATTCTACAAATTATTCATTAATAATAATCTATAACTGGACTGTATTATGTTGGACAGTAAATGTATATTTTAATCATAATTTTAATGTATTTTTAATGATTTTTAAGTGCAATATGCTGTTCACATATTATTTGTGTAATCTGACAATAAAATAAAATAATAGAATAAAATGCAACAGAATAGAATAGAATAGAATAGAATAGAATAGAATAGAATAGAAAATAGAATAGAAAAATACTGATAAAAAATTGATTTCATATTTATAGAATTATTATAAATTATTTATTTTTCTAATATAATAATATATTTCTAATATAATAATAATTATATATATATATATATATTTATACATTTTTACAAAATTCTACAAAACATTCATCTACTATAATCTGCAACTGGACTATATTCTGTTGGACAATAATTGTATATTTTAATCATAATTTAATTTTTTAACTAATTTTTAAATGATTTTTAAGACAGTACAGTGCAATATCCCACTATTTTGTTTATGTAATCTGATGCTAATTAATATTACATAACTCTCTCTCTCTCTTATATAAAAAAGTAATATTAACAAAGATTTTTAACATTACATAATCATTAAATAATGTTTCCACACTGAAATCCAAGGTTTCACTTTTAGATTTTGGTCAAAATGAATAACTTTGACAACAAGAATCCCTAATATGAAAAAATGTTAGCTGAAGATCCCAGAGCACTTTCCACATCAAACTGAAAATATTTTGCCTCCTTATGGAAGGGAAAACTCCAGATTGCATTCTTTCACAATGACATTAACCCCATCCATGTCATCTTTTCTAAATAGAAAACAGCATATGCCACATCCTCAGGCGTTCACTACCAGACTTCAGCACGCTAGTGTCCCCAATGTGCTCAGCAGCCTCCTCAAGTCAGAATAAATCTGGAGGCACAACAGACTAGAAACCCGAAACCTCGAGAGCGTGTGAGCGGCGTGCCGAGCTCACAACCACGCGAGAACCAGCCTCGTGCAGAGAAGGAAACCGGAGTATTGTTTCGAGAAAAGTTCCCATGGCTAATCAGCCACCCTGATCTTTATTTTCTTTCCTTTAAGAGGTCACCATACACAAACAGATCACATGCGCAACCAAGAAACACTCGAGCGGCTTCCTCCTGTACATGCTAACCGCTAAACACTGTCAAAGAACATGCAAGAGTTCAATCCACTGGAATGGATTTCATTTGTCCGTTAGCAAGTTTCGTACGACGCACGGTATAGAAAGTCCAACAATTGGCGAGCTCATTGAAAGAGCAGCAGTTTTTGTGTTGGTGCTCAGGGGAAACATTTTCCCATGATCAGGGGAATGTTAGTTGCGCCACTTAGACTCGCGAGGGGACCCCTGGGGACGGTTTCGACACGAAAAAATGGGCTGGAGCTCAAACATATGCAAAATGAAGATAGGCTTTCTCTATTGCTCCATTCATCACCTCAAAATCTAAGCTCATTACGCCGTTACTCAGACATAATAACTCTATTCAAGTTCCTCGAGTGACGGAAACCAAACGCTCCCTTCAGTACGCTGATTTATCGCAAAATTTATTACCGCTCCATTTCAGTGTGAGAAATCAGACGTGCTTATCAGCTGTGTTTATAATCCTGGTTTCATTTAAAGAAACAGTTCACACACAAAAAAAAAACTTGCTAAAAATGTATTCACCCCCAGGCCGCCCAAAATGTAAATGAGTTTGTTTCTTCATCAGATTTGGAGAAGTGTAACATTACATTACTTGCTCACCAATGGATGTGAATGGGTGCTGTCCAAACGCAGCCGTAAACCTGATACCAGAGTACTTTAAGGAATAGTTAACCTAAAAAATGAAAAACCGACAAAAATGTATTCAACCCCAGGGCACCCAAGATGTAAATGAGTTTGTTTCTTCATCAGATTTGGAGAAATATAGCATTTCATCAGTTGCTCACTAATGGATGTGAATGGGTGCCATAAAAAAGCAGCCGTAAACCTGATACCAGAGTACTTAAAGCAATAGTTAACCTAAAAAATGAAAATTTGCTTAAAATATATTTACCCTGAGGCCACACAAAATGTAAATGAGTTTGTTTCTTCATCAGATTTGGAGAAATGTAGCATTTCATCAGTTGCTCACTAATGGATGTGAATGGGTGCCGTCCAAACGCAGCCGTAAACCTGATATCAGAGTACTTAAAGAAATAGTTTGCCTAAAAAAATGAAAATATGCTAAAAAAGTATTCACCCCCAGGCCACCCAAAATGTAAATGAGTTTGTTTCTTCATCAGATTTGGAGAAATGTAGCATTTCATCACCTGCTCATCAATGGATGTGAATGGGTGCCATACAAAAGCAGCCGTAAACCTGATACCAGAGTACTTAAAGCAATAGTTAACCTAAAAAATGAAAATTTGCTTAAAATATATTTACCCTGAGGCCACACAAAATGTAAATGAGTTTGTTTCTTTATCAGTTTTGAAGAAATGTAGCATTTCATCACTTGCTCACCAATTGATGTAAATGGGTGCCATCCAAATGCAGCCGTAAACCTGATACCAAAATAATTAAAGGAATAATTTGCCTGAAAAAATGAAAAATTTCTGAAATTTTACCCTCAGGCCACTTAAAATGTAAATGAGTTTGTTTCCTCATCAGATTTGGAGAAATGTAGCATTTCATCACTTGCTCATCAATGGATTTGAATGGGTGCCGTCCAAACGCAGCCGTAAACCTGATACGAGGGTACTTAAAGCAATAGTTAACCTAAAAAATTAAAATTTGCTTAAAATATATGCATTCCACCCAAAATGTAAATGAGTTTATTTCTTTATCAGATTTGGAGAAATGTAGCAGTTGCTCACCAATGAATGTGAATGGGTGCCATCCAAATGCAGCCGTAAACCTTATACCAGAGTAATTAAAGGAACAGTTTACCTAAAAAAAAGGAAAATTTACTTAAAATATATTCACCCTCAGGCCTCCCAAGATGTAGATGAGTTCTTTATCAGATTTAGAGAAACATAGCATTTAATCACTTTCTCATCAATGGATGTAAATGGGTTCCGTCAGAATGAGAATCCAAACAGCTGATAAAAACATCACAGTAATCCACAAGTAATCCACACCACTCCAGTCCATTAATTAACGTCTTATGATGTGAAAAGGTGTATGTTTATAAGAAATATCCATTATTAAGGCGTTTTTAACTTCAAACCATCACTTCTCACCAAAATCCATAATTCATAATAACACGTCCTCCAGTTAAAAAGTCCTTCTTTTTCATTATTCTCACATCAAAATCCACCAAAATATTTGTTTTGAGCTGTTTTAGGCTTGTAATCAGTGCTTAATCTGCATATATTTCTCGTCTGTTTCAGATGAGATGACTTTTTGACTGACTATATTAATTATACGGGCTATATTTCCATCGGAAGCAATGGTGTGAAGTTGAAAACATCTTAAAGATGGTTTTGTTTTTTTTAAACACGCAGCTTTTGGCTTCTCAAGATGTTAACTGATGGCCTGGAGTGGTGTAAATTACTTGTGATGTTTTAATCAGCTGTTTGGACTCTCATTCTGACGGTACCCATTTACATCCATGGGTGAGCAAGTGAAGTAATGGTGCATTTCTCCAAATCTGATGAAGAAACAAACTCATCTACTAGGGTTGTCGAAAAGTACCGGGTTCGGTACCTTTTGAAAAAACGTCCATTTCCCACTCACATTTGAGCAGTCATGTCTGTTGAGCGTGTGAACGCTATGGCCAATCAGCGATGTTTAAAAATCAGCTCAACAGCGCTCAAATGTGAGCACGAAATGGACGTTTTTTAAAATTTCAGTACCGAAAGTACCGAACCCGGAAGCCCTATCATCTACATCTTGGGAGGCCTGAGGGTGAGTACAGTTTCAGCAAATTTGTATTTTTATTTAGGTGTACTGTTCCTTTAAGTGCTCTGGTATCAGGATTACGCTGTTACGCTCACCCTCCAGGTTTACTCGGCGGTCATAATATCTAGATTTACTGTGTTGGCTGGATCACAGGTGTTTGAGAGATCAGCGACTCTTATTAGCTCTGTCTGTTGACTCAAAGCTATTAATCTCCCATAGAAAGCAAAAGAAAACATATCATTCCTGGCACGACAACAACTATGTGTGAGCTGTGCAAGGTGGTGATGGTCTGGCAGATACTAATATAGGCCTATTTTTCATTGGAGTACTCTCTGTATTCTTTATGTCTGTATTTAGCACATATGAGTTGGGAGAGCAGGAGGGATTTGAATTATGCTGTATTAAAAAGGTCCGTTCTGTGGCAACGGTTTTTATAGAATGAGGGGGATTTGGTTTCAATCATTATTAATGACTCTTTGGAGGTTTGTGGCCTTTTATGTGCTGCTACTAGAGTCAGTAATGCTATAGATGTACTTTTGACTGTCGGCATGAAGTGTGGTCTTTATTTTTATTTTTTGTTTTTGTTTTTAGAAAGAGACAAATAGGTAGATATGTATGTTTTCTAATTTATGAAAATTTGATTAAAATGGTTAAAAAATATTGATTACAATTACAAATATGTATTTATAATTATTTATTTATAACTAATAATAATTATTATTATTTATTTATTTTTATTCAAATCAGAATTTGGGTTATTTCCAGCAACACTGCCATTTGGGCTAAAAAGGTAATAAACAAACAAACAAACAAACAAACAAATAAATAAATAAATAAATAAATAAAATGTGGGTACTTTCCAGGAACAGTACATTTTGGGCTAGAAAATAAACAAACAAACAAGCAAACAAACAAATAAATAAACAAACAGAATTTGGGTACTTTCCAGGAATAGTGCAATTTGGGCTAGGAAATATAACAACAACAACAACAACAATAATAATAATAATAATAATAATAAAAACAAGCAAACAAACAAACACATAGGTATTATTATTATTATTATTATTATTATTATTATTGTTATTGTTATTGTTATTGTTGTTGTTAAAATAAACAAAACAAAAAACAAACAAATAAATAAATAAACAAATAAATAATCAGAATTTACTTTACAGGAACAGTGCAATTTGGGCTAGAACATATAATACTACTACTACTACTACTACTAATAATAATAATAATAATTAATAAAAAATAAAAAAATAATTAATTAATTAATCAATCAATCAATTAGAATGTAGGTACTTCCCAGGAACAGTGCAATTTGGGCTAGGAAATATAATAATAATAATAATAATAATAATAATAATAAAACAAGCAAACAAACAAACAAACAAACAAACAAACAGGCAGAATATAGGTATTATTATTATTGTTGTTGTTGTTGTTGTTAAAATAAACGAACCAAAAACAAACAAACAAATAAACAAATAAATAATCAGAATTTACTTTACAGGGACAGTGCAATTTGGGCTAGAACATATACTACTACTACTAATAATAATAATTAATAAAAAAAAAATAATTAATTAATTAATTAATCAATTAGAATGTAGGTACTTCCCAGGAACAGTGCAATTTGGGCTAGGAAATAATAATAATATTATTAATAATAATAATAATAATAAACAAGTAAACAAACAAACAAACTGTCAAAATATAATAACTTTTATTATTATCATTATTACTATTATTATTATTATTATTATTATTACACATTTGGGTGCCATTTGGAGTGGCAAATAAATAAATAAATAAATAAATAAAATTTTGGGTACCTTCCAGGAACAGTGTAATTTTGGAAAAATAAAATAAAATAAAATAAAATAAAATAAAATAAAATAAAATAAAATAAAATAAAATAAAATAAAATAAAATAAAATAATTATCACAATTTATCAAACATTAATTATTCAAGTGTTTCTGAAGGCTTCCTGTAACATAAATGGTAGCGTATGATCATGTGTAAACCTTGAATATAGTGTTTGGATAAAAGCGTCTGGCAAATGTGAACATGTAAAGATGAACCATTGTGAACATTAATGAGGCAGAAAAGAAACACTGACATGTGGTATATCAGACAAAATGTTCCTGCAGATTGACCTGTTCTAGACAACAGTTAGTCATCAGCCTTTTCAATATGAGGAAAGACAACAAACAAACACTAACTGTGGGAAAATCGTCAAGCTTGGGGAAGAGGAAGTAGTTGATATTAACTCACTTCCAGACCACAACAGCCACACAACGTGAATCTAGAGAGAAAGGGCAGCTCACTCCAGATATAGATCCTGCTTCCTTGGACAATGTTTTACTACAATGACGAAAAACTAGCAGCTGTCAGGGTCACGGTCGAAAAATGACCTAATTTACAACCTTGACTGGTAAAGCTTAAAGAGTGACTTCAGACACTGTACTACCAATGCTGCTTTTGACAATTGAACATACAGTCAAAGAGCTGCGATCACGGGTGCGGGACACTTTTCCGTCCGGACCTCACATGTTAAGCTCACAGAGGTTTCTCTAGGACAAAAGGCCTCTTGAAAATACTGCAAACATCTTAACAGGCAGACAGGAAAATAATGATCCCTGCAGGGCGACACATAGTCAGGGACTTTGTCAAAGTAATGGATGAGCACTCTCACTTCCTCTTGAGCGTGTGAGCGGACAGAATAGAGGGAGCGGCGGGGAGTCTTTCACCGCTCTGCACCAACAACTTCTGATCCGATCCGGCAAAAAAACACCACTTCAGACTTTGTCAAATGTCCCTGCATTTACACACCACTATAGTGGCTCTGAACTGGAAAACCTATTATGCATAAGTACATCGCACAAATTCGCCAACAATATTTTCTTAAAATATAACATTTAAAAGTTCTGAATTGCCATGAAAGTGTGTTTTAGTAAGCTATTTTATTTAATTTATAAATAAAATAGCTGTCATCCTATATAGATATATCTTTACCATGCCATAAAATGACTCAAAAAATTGATGTTTGTATACAAATATGACATTTGCACACTTTTCAGAAAAAGAAAATGCAAGGTAAAAGTGGCCATAGTTATAAAAAACACCCAAATACTATTATGATTTTGATAATTTCACAAAAACACAATAACAAATGTATATCCATATCCATTTTTGCTAAACATTGTTACATTTTGGCAAATATGAATGCATTTAATGTATTTACTTGTATTTGAGTGTTTGGCAACTTCTATTTTGCATTTGTTTTTCTGCACGAAATAAAATCTCATATTTGTATACAAACATTTTATATTTTATATAGATTCTAAAACACAAATAATTGCAAAAACTGTGATGAATGTTTAAATATTTAATGAAGAAAGTTTAACATTTCTTAAATATCAAATAGACATTTCAGTGTACATGTGCTATTAATAAACTACAATCTTTGAATTATTTTATATTATGGTAGTGGTATATCATAATATACTGTAGTTGTTTCTGCTGATCAAATTATCATCGTTCAATTTAAAAAAAACACACAAAAAAGCTGTTTTATGTTTTGAATTTGTATAACTTCTTATGATTTATTGTGCTCGTAATTTGTGACAAAAATTATATGATTGTATTTGGGTGTTTCTTCAACTATTTTTTATATTGCATTTTATATGAAAGTCATGAAAATGTCAGATTTGTATGCAAAGATTTGTTTTTATTTAAAACGTTCAAAATACATATACATTCGAAAACATAAACAGCAACAAAACATAACAAATATTCAAACATCCAACAAAAGAAAGTTTATTTAGTTTAGGTATTTTTGTTAAAAAAAAAATATTTTAGTTGAAAAATATATATATATCAATTATTATAAAATATCAATATCAAAAATATTGATAATCTGTCAAAAACATAATTCATTACAATTTGGCACTGTGTGTGTATATGAATTTAAAAAATAAATAAATAAAATAAATAAATGTTTGTACAAAAATGACAACTTTCAGAAAAAAATACATAAAAGTAGCCATTTGTGTCAAAAAAATACATTAAATTATCAAGATTTATTTTTAGAGACAGAGTTAGGGATAAGAATGGTCCTTCACACACACAGACACACACACACACACACACACACACACAAAAAAAAAAAAAAAAACATATTTTGCATGTTTCTCATGAGACTGAGTTGTACATTACCGTTTGCTAAAGCCTGAAACTTAAGTTAAAACACAAGAATCAAAACAGCACAACTATAATTTAAAAGCAGAGACTCTGAATTCTGATTGGATGATCCACAATCATATATATTGCATAGACAATTAAACTGCATTTTACTTTTTTAGTCATTCCAAAAAAACTGGTTCTTCCTCATTTTGACTTGGTAGCAACTCTTTCAATTTTCTTCACATTAGGCAAACTTAACTAATAGCCACACAAATATATATATATATATATATATATATATATATATCACATAAATTGTACTGTCACTTATTATATAACATCATACCGCCCAGGCCTAACTGCATAAAATAAATTGAATTAAAAAGAAAGGAGCAGCCTAACCCAACTTGTACAAAGAGAGATGCGGAAAATTACTTATTCATTGAAAGTCTCAATGTGAATGAAAGGGGCCGGTCGGCACATTAAGATCCGCGACGAGCTGTGAAAAGACCCGCTACCCCGTGAGCAAACAACACTGGGTTCAACCAGCCGAAAAACAAGCAACCGAGCCTCCCGTTTAACATGCACAAAGACACCGGCTTAACACGGCGGGACACGCATTACCAGCAAACGCATTCGAAATCAGCCCTATTCTTAGCGAAGCGCTGCCATTGAGTGCAAAAGCACTGAATTTTTCACAATTCATTAGGCGTTTTATAATGCAAAAATCCACAATTTGGACAAACAACAGTCAAAAAGTTTCACGTTCCTTGGGAATCATTCAGAAGTAGATTCAGGCCGTTCATCCATGTGTCCATCATTTTCGTGGGTAATGTTGCACTAGTGAGCTTCTGGGACACAAACACAACCCGTGCCAGCGGATTTTGTCGTAAAGAGAAAGGATAGTTTACACGAACGCATCCGCCTCGCTTTTTGAGGACGACTTTGTTGAGCTCATTAGGGAGACTTTGGGTTTTCAGGAAGGATTACAGTTTCTCTGCAACATAATATGGAGCAAGTGAGTGACGGATGTGTCGAGCGCTAGAGGGCGGGAAGGTTATCTGAGTGTGTTAGGAAGGTGTCGTGTTTGAATGAGTGTGAGGACCTCCACCCTGCTTACAAATGCCTTTGCGAAGGCAAAAACGCTCTGTCTGCTTTTATTAAAAGTCATTTGTTCTGTTGTTTTGATGTGCTTTATGTGTTTAATGTAGAATGTAAATTGGATGTCATAAAGCTCATTGTAATATGAATGTAAACTTCTCTGTTATGAGCTCATTCTCAGTATATCAAAATTTGGAAGATATCCAGGCCCTGAAGAACAATTAGTGTTTTATTTATTAGTGTGTTTTATGTGTTTTTGTGATATTATCAAGCTTACAAGATTGTAATTGGATACTATTGTGTATCATTAACTTTGACCACTTTTGGCATACAGTCTCTTCTCTTTACCAAGGCTGTATTTATTTGATCGGAAATGTAAAAACAGTAAAACTGTGAAATATCTGCCTGACCAGAAAGTTTGAAAAAAGATGAAAAAGTTTGACAGTTTTCACTCTGAAATAGATCGAAGTTTAAAGTAGTTTTAAAGCTTAAAACTTAAATGTTTTGAAGGCAATACAGTCAGACAGATATATAGACAGCAAGTTACTAGCATGTTGTTACCATGTTTCTAACTTGATTACCATGTTGCTAACATGTTTCTAGCATGATTAGCAAGTTACTAGTGTGTTGTTAACATGATTAGCACGTTAATAACATGCTTTTATCATGTTGTTACCACGATTAACATGTTGTTAGCATGTTTCTAGCATGTTTCTAACATTATTAGTATTTTACTAGTGTGTTGTTAACATGATTAGCATGTTGTTAGCATTAAATTAGCATGTTTCTAGCATGATTAGCAAGTTACAGTAATGTTTCTAGCATGATTAACATGTCTTTAGCAGGTTGTCACAATGATTAACACATTGGTAGCATGTTTCTAACATTATTAGTATTTTACTAGTGTGTTGTTAACATGATTAGCATGTTGTTAGCATTATATTAGCATGTTTCTAGCATGATTAGGAAGTTACAATAATGTTTCTAGCATGATTAACATGTCGTTAGCAGGTTGTCACAATGATTAACACATTGTTAGCATGTTTCAGGCATGATTAGCAAGTTACTAGTGTGTTGTTAACATGATTAGCACGTTAATAACATGCTTTTATCACATTGTTACCATGATTAACATGTTGTTAGCATGTTTCTAGCATGTTTCTAACATTGTTAGTATTTTACTAGTGTGTTGCTAGCATGATTAACATGTTGTTAGCATTATATTAACATGTTTCTAACATGATTAGCAAGTTACAATAATGTTTCTAGCATGATTAGCATGTTGTTAGAAGGTTGGCACAATGATTAACACATTGTTAGCATGTTTCCAGCATGATTAGCATGTTGCTAACATGTTTCTAGCATGATTAGCATGTTGTTAGCATTATATTAGCATGTTTCTAGCATGATTAGCATGTCGTTAGCAGGTTATCACAATGATTAACACTTTGTTAGCATGTTTCCAGCATGATTAGCACGTTACTAGCATGCTGCTAGCATTTTTTCTAACACAATTAGCATGTTGCTAGCATGTTTTAACATGATTTTTTCTAGCATGTTCCTAACATGATTAGCATGTTGACAGCATGTTTTTACCATGATTAACACATTGTTAACATGTTTCTAGTGTGATTAGCATGTTGTTAGAATGTTTCTAACTTGATTTGCATGTTACTAGCATGTTGCTAACTATGTTTCTAACATGATAAGCAAGTTTCTAACATTTTGCTATTATGATTCGCCTATTCCTAGCATGTTGTTACCATGATTCCAGCATGATTACCAAATCACTAGCATGCTGCTAACATGTTTTTAACATGATTAACAAGTTACTAGCATGTTTGTAACCTGCGTAGTATGTTACTAGCATCTGGCTAGCATGATTACCATGTTGCTAACATGTTTCTAGCATGATTACCTTGTCGCTAACATGTTGTTACCAAAATTAACGCATTTTTACCATGTTTTTAGCATTTTGCTAGCATGATTAGCAAGTTATTACCATGCTGCTTGCATGTTTTTAATATGACTGGGAAGTTACTAGCATGTTGCTATAGCATGTTTCTAGCATGATTACTGCAGGTTACTAATGTGTTTTGCTGGCATGATTAGCCTGTTGCTAGCATGTTGTTAATATAATTAACATATAGTTAACATGTTGCTAGCATGTTTCTAGTTTGATAAGCAAGTCATTAACATGTTGCTAACATGATTAACATATTACTAGCATGTTATCATGATTAACATGTTGTTAACATGTTTCTAGCATGTTTTAAGCATGATTAGCATGTTGTTAGCATGTTTTTTAACATGATTAGTATGTTACTAGCATGTTGCTAGCAGGATTAACATGTAATTAGCATGTTGCTAGCATGTTTCTGACATGATTAGCTTTCTACTAGCATATTGCTAGCATGATTAGCATATTACATAGTGCATGAAGTTAAGCTAGTGCAAGATGAGCATTTGTGGTTAAAAAGTATGTAAACTTTCTTTTTCTTTTCGTTTAGAAAACAACCAATCATTTTGGTTAAAAGTTTACATACTTTTTAACCACAAATGCTCATCTTGCAGTAGCTTAACTTCATGCACTATGTAATATGCTAATCATGCTAGCAATATGCTAGTAGCAAGCTAATCATGTCAGAAAAACAATCTTTAAGTTTATAGGCCTTAACTACATTGAAAGTGTATATGCATAAATGCACTTTCTTTATAATCTTATAGTGACCTTTTTTTATTATTTAAGTGCTAGTGGGTCAGTTCTGGTTCAACATTCAGGTTGAGAATAACTCCCCCGCTCCTTAACAGATGGACCCTCTAGGCAGTTTTGGAAACTCTGGCTTGCTTCATAACCAAATAACCAAGTGTGGCCGTGTCACATGGTTCAATGTTTTGCCCCGTGCGTGCGATCTTTCAACCGTACAGCCCTACAACTCCCACGACAACACACCAGTGATCCTGAACATCACAATCTGCTCCTTGAGTCCAGCTCTGCACTGCAGTAAGTAATCAACAGACCAGAGAAAGCAGCTCTCCTTCACATACCAGTCCATCTCTGCACTCCTCACCCGCAGATACCTGCATCTGGCAGCAAAATGAAGAGAGACAGATGATCTGTCCACTTCAGCTGTTTTCAATCTGACAGGATCCAGCGCTATCGGCCACTTCTGCTTTAAGGAGTGGTGTGATGGGGTGCCTTGAAAGGCCAGAAGTTATAATAATATTTAAAATGGTAAAATATCTGACCCATCCTGTCCAGGGTTCTGGATTTTCAAATGTACAGCACTGATGAGTAATGTTATATTTATTAGGCATCATTGTTTCATGTGTTAGTGAGCAAATTCCAGCAATTCTTCTTGCATGTGTTTCTTTTAACCATTTACCAGCGAGAAACAATGAGAAGAAAAAAAAAACCTAAGGTTCCTTCCCAGGAAGTGTATTATTAGAGTCTGTATGTGTGGGAGTTAGTGAACAATGTACAGCGTCTATTATTATTACATCTTCTAGATCATTATTATTATTACTATTATTATTATTATTATTGCATCAGTGACTTTTTCTAATGGCATCACAATGAACACAATTGGAGAAATTGTTAACTACACAAGACCAATAACAATACAGTATGCAAATATTGTGATGATGTCATTGCTGTCGATATTTTGTATGCTGAACATATTGTTGGAAGAAAATCTGAGATTGTCATACTGTAGACCTTTCTTTGTAGCTCTAACATTTAGTAAAAGCATGAAATTGTTAGTGGACCTAAGGTGGAAATTATCTAGAGCACAAAGAGGATTAATAGGGTTTGTTTGTGAAGTATTCTGAACAAAACAGGAAAAAAAAAAAAAAAAAAAAAAAAAAAAAAAAAAAAAAAAATGGTAACGCAAAGCAAAACAAAACAAAAATGGAAAACAAAGCAAAATACAAAAAAAAAAAAATAAGAAGAAGAAGAAAAAAAAAGAAAAAGAAACTGTGAACCAAAAAACAAACAAAACCAGAAAGTAAAACAAATGAAATAGGGACACAAAGAAAAGCAAAACAAAACTACAAAAAAGGGAAAACTAAACAAAACAGCAAAACAAAACAAAACCAGAAAGGAAAACAAAATAAAACTGGAAAGCAAAACTAAAGTAAACAGGAAATCAAAGCAAAATACAACAAAACAAAATAGTAAAGCAAAACAAAACTAAACAAACAGGAAAGCAAAGCCAAACAAAACCAGAAATCAAAACAAATTAAACAGGAAAGCAAAGAAAAGCAAAACACGACAAAAAAGAAAAAAAAAGGAAAAAAGGAAAATGCAAAACAAAACAAAACCATAAAGGAAAACAAAACAAACAGGGAAGCAAAGAAAAGTAAAACAAAACAGAAAGGCAAAACAAATCTACAAAAAAGAAAAGGAAAAAAAGAAAACTAAACAAATCAGGAAAGCAAAACAAAACAGAATCAAAACTAAACGCTGGAAAGCAAAAAAAAAAGGGGGGGGGGGAATCAAAATAAAACTAAAAAAAAAAAAGAAAGAAATGCAAAACAAAACAAATCCAGAAAGCAAAGCAAAACAGGGCATCAAAACAAGAAAGCAAAACAAAACTGGAAAGCAAAACAAAAAAACATGCCCATATTAGGTTTAGGAATGATTTGTCAATATTACAGAAAGCTAATTCCTGTGTGAGTGAAACAAACCTTGAACGTGCACCCTCTCAAATATGAATATTTTTTAAAAACTCCATAAAACTAACAGATTTACAACCTACAGCTTTTTTAGCCATTGCACAATTTACTGCCAGCAAAACATTTGAACTAAATATTTTTTCATTTCTTGAAAAAGAAATACAGAGCTAAATTATATATCATATATCAAAACTATATGTCTCGGAAAGTAGTGTCAAGGAAAATTTACTGTCTTGTTATGCGCTAGAAGTTTCTGTTTCCTATCAGCATCCAAATTGCACACAACATGGAACAATTTCAGCACACTTAATCTATGATTGTCTGGTGGGGGTCATTCAGAGCAAGTCAATTTGGTAGCAGAGGCGCCAGATTCCCTCTCCTGCACTCTAACTAACATCCAAAATCACCACAAAGCATCCGAAAAAGAGTCTGAACTCTGTTATTGTCTGTCAGAAATGCTCCGTGCTCATCTGGGAATTGTGAAGCAGCAGTCTGAGTTGGAAATGCTGGGAAAAAAAATCTACGATTAGTAATCTGTCAACTTACCTCCTACAACTAGAGGTTTTAAATTAACATGTGCAACTATAAGTGATCGGCTGTCAGGCCCATTACATCTCACCACAATAAAATAAACAGCCATTTGTCTGTGTATTTGAAAAAGCGGGGGAATATCCAGCGTGTGAAATGTGAAATTGAAATGTTTGAAAATACATTTGGACAAATGACTCAGCTATGGGGAGGGAATGGGAAGAATCGTCCCAGTTCAAGAATCCTGATGGAATGTTGTGGTATTCATTCCAGACAGCTGATTTTGAAAAGGAGTCAAACAATACATGTTGTTGCACATCCCTCAAAACTTGGAAAACAACCGTCTAGATGGTTTTGTAATGTTCCCTAGAGAATCTGAATGACAAACCGCTATTCCTAACCAGTGCACTATTGGTGGTTACAACAGGAAATCTGAAACACAATGTGCAGAATTCCAGCTCATTTCCTCCTTTCCAAGGATTCTGCGAGCCATTTCTGCTAGTAATTGTGAGGACAACTAAACAGCAGTGTATACTTCACAGTTGCATGACCTTGGGATGGAGAACAGCCTCAAGCGCACTAACCCCCTCTTTAAAACACAGCATGAACCTGCCGGGCATAGGATGGTGACGATTTTCCCATTAGTCGTTTAGTTAGGATGCACGTAGGAGATTTCCTCTCAAAACTTTATTGCAGCAAACCCTCGGGTATTTAAATCATGACTATATGGCTCAACCTAGAAGCAGCTTGATTGCATTAAAATGTGTACTGTAGGTGTTTACACATAATGTTTACACCTTACATATGCTGGAAAGTTAAATATGGAAGAAAAATCTATACATTTGTTAACTGTAGTTAACTGTAAAACTGAAACTATGTTGACTTGAAATAAAAACGACTAAAAAGTACTAATATAATGAAAAATACACCACTATATAGATATACAATACTTTAAGCTTTATAATTGAATAAATGTCTTTCATTGCAGAATTGAATTTTAATTCAGAATTGAACATTAAATTAAACATAAAAAACTGAAAAAACCTACAGTAAAAACCTGGTTAACAGTAAATTACCTCATCAAATATAATGAAAAACGTAACATTGCCTTACATGTAATTTTTTTACTCTACTTTTTGTCAAATGTATGTTTTTTTGTTTGTTTGTTTGTTTGTTTGTTTTTGAATGAGATTTATAGTAAAATCATAGTAAAATCTATGAATTACCACAGATTAAGGTGAATATCTGGCAACCACAACAATTTATTTATTATTTATTTATTCATAAATAAATTCATAAGATATTTTTTAAGCTACAGTAAAATGCTGGTTAACAGTAAGTACAAAGTATATTTATGTTTTTTTGGAATTAGTAAGAAAACAGTAAAATAACATTATTTTTTATTAAATATATACAGGGATATGCTATCCTGTCATGCCTCAGACATTATCACCATAATTTTTAAGGTGAATATCTGGCAACCACAGTTTTTTATGCTAAAGTAAAAAGCTGGTTAACAGTACAAAGTATATCTAATTTTTACTATGTTTTTTGGAAAGTAAAATATATGAATTAGTGAGGGGAAAAAAGTAAGATAACATTTTCTGCACATATTTAAAAAAAATAATAATAATCAGTTTCTTCTCATTTTTTTTTTTTTTTTTTTTTTCTTAAATATATACAGGAATATTCCATCCTGTCATACCTGAGACATTATCACCATATTTTTTAAGGTGAATATCTGGCAACCACAATTTTTTATGCTACAGTAAAATGCTGGTTAACATTACAAAGTATATCTAATATTTACTGTGTTTTTTGAAAAGTAAAATCTATGAATTAGTGAGGGGAAAAAAGTAAAATAACATTTTCTGCACATATTTAAAAAAAAAATAATCAGTTTCTTCTCTTTTTTTTTTTTTTTTTTTTTTTTTTTTTATTAAATATATACAGGAATATTCCATCCTTTCATACCTGAGACATTATCAGCATATTTTTTAAGGTGAATATCTGGCAACCACAATTTTTTATGCTACAGTAAAATGCTGGTTAACATTACAAAGTATATCTAATATTTACTGTGTTTTTTGGAAAGTAAAATCTATGAATTAGTGAGGGGAAAAAAGTAAAATAACATTTTCTGCACATATTTAAAAAAAAAAATCTTTTTTTTTTTTTTTTTAATTAAATATATACAGGGATATTCCATCCGTCATACCTGAGACATTATTACCATAATTTTTAAGGTGAATATCTGGCAACAACAGTTTTTTTGTTTGTTTGTTTGTTTTTGTTGTTGTTTTTTTTTATGCTACAGTACGTTACCCATCATATACAGTAAAAAAAATGAATAAAAAAACACAAACATTTCATTATATGTATTTTTACTTTTAATTTTTATTAAGAAAAATCTATGAATTACCGTATAATTTACAGCGAACAAAATGCAAAAGAACATTCCATGCACATTAAAAAATCTGTTTCTTCCTATTTTTTTTTTTTTTTTAATGTACACAAGAATATGTCATCCTGTCATACCTGAGACATGGTCACCATTTTAAGGTGAATATCTGGCAACCGCAGCTGATCCTCTTTTAGTTTTATTTTTTATCGCAACAGGATATTTTTTATGCTACAGTAAAATGCTGTTTAACAATAAGTTACCTCATCATATGTGGAAAAAAACAACCCTACAAATCTCATTATATGTAATTTTTGCTGTACTTTTTGTCAATTTTTTAAAGTAAAATTTATGAATTACCATAGAATTTACAGTGAAAAAAATAAATCAATAAAAAGGATTTTCCCTGCACACATTAAAAAAAAAATATGTTTCTTAATTTTTTGTTAATATGCCATGCCGTCATACCTGAGACATATCCAACCACAGCTGCTTGATTTTTTTTTTTTTTTTTGTTTTGTTTGTTTTTTATGGTAACAGGATATTTTTTATGCTATAGTAAAAACATGGGTAACAGAAAGTTGCCTCATATACAGTAAATAAATAAAGAAAGAAATATAAACATAAAACTTTTCTATTATATGTAATTTTTTACTGTAGTTTTTGACCTTTTTTAAATAAAATCTATTACCATATAATTTGCAGTGAAACAAAAAAAAATAAATAAATAAAAGGGCATTCTCTGTGCATATTAAAAAAAAAAAAAAAAAAGTTTCTTCTTATTTTTTGTTAAACATATAGGAATATGCCACTCAGTCATACCTGAGACTTTGTCACCGTCATTTTTAAGGTGAATATCTGGCAATCACAGTTAAGGCACTGTTGCCATGAAAATTTCACCCACCCACTTCTATTAAGAATTGTGAGTAACATAACGTAACGTAGTCTCTTTACATTTAATCAACTTATATATTTGCATATATTTAAATATGCTTATCTACAATAAATTAAAGTCAGACATATTTTGTTGCTGCTGTTTCAAATACATATTTCGCAATGCTTAATTTTCCAAAAAAAGTACCTATTTAATGTTGTGAATCCCTATGATTCACTTAAATGGAAAAACAGACTGGAAAAATACTTCAGAAACCCAGGAAAATGTGGGCGCTCACTGTTTCTCTCTATTAAAGCTCATCTCTTCTCTATATTGGAAGTTTTATAACAAAGGAGCGGTTAAAGGCAGCTTGTTAACATTGCTGTCTAGACACAATATATTGCTTTGTTTTTTGTTTAGTCTGAGATGAGAGAGTGCCAGACAACACCTGCTGAACTTAAAACCCATTTGTTTCATTGTAAAGACACAAACAAATAACACTCATTCCTGATTTTGATCCACAACAAAGGCTTCACAGCAAGGGCTGTTGTGTAATAACGGATATGTAAATAAACAACCTGCTTTGAACAAAAACACAATTACAAGAGAGAAATCAAAGTGTTTTGCTTAAGAGTCAGATAAAAAGCAGTTACTAAAAGAGGTCAGTGTAAATAAAATGTGTAAACACTTAGTAAAATCACTATCACATCTCATTTGATGTCAGTATCGGTGAAAACAACCTTCAACTTTCTTCTACTACAAATAATTAATAACAAAGTAAAAAAAATCAAAGCTAAATATTTTATTAAAAGGTCAAATGAAATAGCGTATGCTTTTTTTTTTTCTTTTATTAGCCTATTTTCTTCAGTTTTCAACTCCTGACTTTTTGACAAATGTTTGGCGCATAAACCTTAGCATAAATTTTTCATTTTAACAGCAGTGGTGTTGTTTTTCCTTGCCATATTCATGAGAGAATTAGAAATTTCTAATTTGTGAGTAAAACATTATTTCGAGTTGGATCTTTTCAATGAATCAGTTGATTCAGTTCATCACATCAGTTTAACTTATTCATTTATGAATCAGATAAATTCGTTTTTCAAGTTTAACCTACTTGACTTGATCTCAGCTCATTAAATTAGGGCCTGTTTCTCAAACAAAACTATTATATAGCTCTTGTTTTGATACTTTTTCGGGTATTTTTATTTTTGAACTTCAGTTCTCATTTATTGTAGCTGAAAGAACATCCTTATTATAGATTATGAACTCATATTTTGGCCAGAAGCAATGGTTTAAAAGATGTTAACTGATGGACTGGAGTGGTGTGGATTACTTCTGGATTATTGTGATGTTTTTATCAGCAGTTTGGACTCTCATTCTGACGGCACCCATTCATATCCATTGGTGAGCAAGTGATGAAATGCTACATTTCTCCAAATCTGATGAAGAAACAAACTCATCTACATCTTGGATGGCCTGAGGGTGAGTAAATAGTCATTAATGTTTCATTTTTGGATGAGCTGTTCCTTTAAAATCTCTCTTTTTGTGTTTAAAATAAGTAAGTCATGAAGTTCAGATCAACATGAGGGAAAGTAAAATGACTTTATCTTTAATCATTCACGGTCCTTTTTAATTATCTCATAATTTTGTCATTAATACCAATTATCTTGATTCATGTGTGACGCTCCTTGTACATCTGACCTCACTGACAGAGTCAACAAACTCCTGCTCAGCCGATGATACAGACTTATCGGGTGTTTTCCTCCCCGGTGGTCCGAGTGACCTCATTCCAGGCTTTGGATGTCACACCACCCATAAAACAGGCTGTCTTGGTTCCCTGCAGAGCAACCTTAAGCACTGACATTCGGACTTGCAGATTGGAGTCAGACACAGACTTGCCAGTGGAGCCAGATTGTTTAAAATCGCACGCTTATTTTGTCTTTCGCCTCTTCCTTTTGTATGCTGTATTTGGAACGCGGTATTGCAGGAGAGAGGAGTCTTTTTTTACCTTTGAGTATTTGTTTTTAGATGGGTCTGTGTTTGCAGACTAGTTCACCTAAAAATTAAAATTACGATTTACTGACCCTCAAGTATGATTTACTCACCCTCATGCCATCCTAGATGAATATGACTATCTTCTTTCAGATGAATACGATCGGTGTTATATTAAAGAATGTCCTGGTTCTTCCAAGCTTTATAATGCCAGTGAATGGCTGTTGAGATTTTAAAGCCCAAATAAGTGCATCCATTCATCATAAAAGTGCTCCACACAACTTCAGAAGGTTAATAAAGGCCTCCTGGACCAAATCGAGGACTTATATGCAACTATTACAGAAGGCTCAAACGCTCACTGATACACCAAAAGGAAAAACCCTGCATTAAGAGCTTGGGGGTGAAAACTTTTAAATTTAAAGATCAGGGTAAGTTTAACTTATTTTGTTTTCTGGGAAACATGTAAGTATCTCCTGTAGCTTCTGAAGGGCAGTACTAAATAAAAAAAATATGACATTTAGGCAAAATAAGAAAAAATGTACACATCTCCATTCTGTTTCAAAAGTTTTCACCCCCCGGGTCTTAATGCATGTTTTTTCCTTCTGGAGCATCAGTGAGTGTTTGAACCTTCTGTAATAGTTGTATATGAGTCCCTCAGTTGTCCTCAGTGTGAAAAGATGGAAAGGGTTCAAATACACAAAAATGCTGAAAAACCAAAGAATTTGTGGGACCTGTATATAGTAATATAACCATGGCTAAACGCTACGACACAGTAGGATTTTTGGAAATGAAATTTTGGAAAGAATCAGTTAGTTGTGAATAATTTACTGCCATTTTATGCATTATATGTAATCACAACAAGTCATAAAAAGTAACTGTAATCCAATCATGACCATTTTAAAATGTAATGTAATCCAATTATGAGTACTCAGTTTTTGGAGTCTGATTACGTAAAACAACAACAACAACAAAAAAAAACACACACAATTTGTTGAATCAACTTAAAATAATTTGTTACCCTGCAGACTTAAAAATTTAAGTTCAGTCAACACGAATACGTTTAGTCAACTTATGTTAAGTTGTACTAAGAGAAAACTTAGATTTTTGAGTTGACTAAACAATCAATTTGGTTTGTTAAACTTAAAAGCAGGGCTTGTTATCCAGCTGCCTTAAAATTTTAAATTGAATGAACTCAAATATCTAAGTTGTCGCTTAGTACAGCTTAACATTTTGAGTTGACTTTTTTTTAAGGCAGCCGGGAAACAAATTATTTTAAGTTGAATCAACAAATTGTTTTTACAGTGTACATGTAATACTCAAAAAAAAAAAAAAATGATTCTACAACACTGTTCAGTTTATTTAAAATAATATTTTCATTTAACATCATTGTGTTAGGTTTCCCATTTAAACAACTGCATTGTATCAAACTGACTTGAAACAGTTGCATTTTGGTTCAACTCAATATTTTGATTTTGAAAAAACATGTTTCAATTAAGGAGACCAAAAATAACATTTGATGCTTGTTCAATTTACTTAAGTAAATTAAGTTAATCCAACACAATTTTTTACAACCACTTAATTTATTTGAGTTGAGAGTACATTAATTATTTTATTTGTGTAACTAGGAAGTGGATTTTCCCTTGCCATCATGCTTTGCACACGGTTGAATAAGGAGAGTAAATGTTGAAATAAAATGTTATTTTATGCATTTTTGATAAAATTGGGAGACGTTAATGTTTAATGTTCTTCTATGTTTGTATTTAAAACAGTTTGTGCTTGGGTTGAGGACCTGCTAACATGAGTTAAAATTGTTTTAATAATAAAATAAACAACTACTTTGGGCATGCGATGGATATAACAAAGCTATCTTATGACTAATGCCTGAGAAGTCAGTTGCCAAGTTATTTGTTGACCAGTTTACCATGTTTTAGTTTGAGTTCAACAAGCATAAAATAATCACTTTATAAACTTATCAATTTCATTAAAACTATATTTGATCAAACTGAGTTGGCCTGACCTAATTACATTTCACTGCATGAATTTGTTTCTTATGAGTTGGGGTTACACATATTTATTGGATGGAAATCCTGCCCTCAATTAAATTGAGTTCATTCAATGAATTATTTTTCTGAGTGTACCCAGCACTGTTTCTATGTCAGAAAAGCCATGCGGAGCCGGTTATATGATGAAAGCACCAAAATGTATTAGTCTACAAATCACGCACTATGGTAAAAGTGTTTTAAGGCCATAAAGTGTTATTGTGCAGTCATTAAATGATAATCTATTTATGATTTGTGTAAAAAGAAATGCATTGAATTGTACGTTTAGCTACATCTTTGTACTTTCGCCAAAATGTTTTTTCCAAGTTGTTAAGTTACGCTGCTCAGATTACAGTTCTGTTTTGTTGCTACTAGCAGTGCAGAAATCCCACACTTAACCTTTACACCCTAATATCACAATACAAATTTTTACTAGACCTCAGAGACGGAGGTGTCTTGGACGCATATATCTGATTAGCCGTATCCCGACACGCCTGTCTAAACCTCCGAACCCTGCGTTCCTCCCCGTCACATAGCGCCCCACCTGGAGCAGAGATATTAGCACCCCCTCTGGCTGGACGACCCTTGAGGTCCCGGGATGTCAGAGTGCCCGGCGGGGATCCTTACCTCCCGGTATGGGGCTCTCGCTCTGTTTTCTCATCCTTTTAAACGAGCGGCACTGGAATTCTTCAAGGCCAAAGAACCAGAGATAAATCAAGCGAAGATTATAGAGAACTGCGCATCAGCCGGGATAAAAAATCGTCATGGGGTTTGCTATCGTATGTGATTTAGCCTAGGCCTTGCTTTTGTAACCGTGATGTGGAAGACGAATTCATAGGTATGAAACCTAATAGGTCTAGCGAAAGGATAAAAGCTGTCCTTGTTGTTTAGTATCGCTAGCTGACTATCTGTTTTGGATTAGGCGTCTTTGTGTAAATCATTTGCTGACTCCCTTTAAGCGCATATGTTTAGAGATGCTCTCTTTTATGATGACGGTTGACCCGTGCTGTTTCATCTCGTGCAAATTGCTCTCAAAGGCTTAGCGGAGGGATTTCTAAGCTATCTGTAATTGGCTTTAATTAATGTGCTCTCAGGTTCTGTCATGTGAGGCAAAACAGAGTCCTCTGACTTTAATGAACAGCATTCGCAGACAACAAGAATAGCCTCTCTAATTTTGGTCTATCGCTGCTGTAAATATAAGTCCTGTCAAGTGGCCTGGGAACATACGGATGTACAAAAGAGTCTCTCTGGAAATACTTTGCGTAATTCCACTGGAGTACCTTATAATCATGCCCAGACGGGATCTCTATTTTTTTTTTTTTGGATTTTATTGGGGAATTTGTATAATGGATTTAATTGTGGGAGAATGTGTTAAACAGATTTTATTTTATTTTATTTTATTTTATTTTATTTTATATTTGACTTAGTTATTATTCTTTTTTTTTCTTCTAAAAATGTAATTATTAATAAATATATTAATGTTAATTCATCAATAAAACTTAATAAAAGAGTTCAACTTAAAAACATCATAATATTTAAACTATATTAATTTGCATTCATTTTTATTGTTCCATAAGCTTTTAGTGCTGTCAAATGATTAATTGCGATTAATCGCATATGAAATAAAAGTTTGAGTTTGCTTAATATATGTGTGTGTGCTGTGTGTAGTTATAATACATACAAATTACTGTATATATTTAAAAAAATATTTACAAATATATTTATTTATTATATTTTTTATATCATTTATATTATATATAAATAAAAATATTTTGTACATAAATAACATATTTTTCTTAAATATATACATTAATATTTCAATAATCCTTGGCTGTGTTTGGTGACGGGAAGTGTTTAAATGTATTAAAATTATTGAAAAATTCTGTTCAGTGCCACTAGTAGAGCAAAAAACACAGTACATACATTTCCTTTTGTCAGAACATAAAAGCCAAAATATTTATTTATTTATTTAAAATATTTTTTAGCTTTTCACTTTTTAATTTAAAAATATATTTTTATTTATTTTTTCTTACATTAAATATTTTTTCTTTTTAATAAAAAAATGATTCATTTATTTATTTTATTATTTTATTATATTAAATACTAAATAGCCTTTTCACTTTTAAGTGAAAAATATTTATCTGTTTAAATATTAGCTTTTTCACTTTTATTTGAAACAAATGTTTGTTTGTTTGTTTGTTTGTAGACACTACAGAATTTTTATGATGAGTTTTGCTCTGGAAATCATTTTTATTTGTTGTATTTTAAGCCTTTTGTCAAAAATGTCCAAAAACTCAAAAGATTTCTGAAAGGCTTTTGGAGTATGTTTAATTTCAATATAAACTGCAGAAAACACAAGACAAATCTTAAAAAAACTTAACAAATAAATAAATACTACATATACTTTCTTTCTTTCGCCAGAACACAAAAGCCAAAAATGTATGTATTCATATCTTTTTTTTATTTAAAATATTTTTAGCTTTTCACTTTTAATTTAAAAATACATTTTTATTCATTTTTCTTACATCATTTTTTTTCTTATATTAAAAATTCATTAGCTTTTTCACTTTTAAGAGAAAATATTTATTTATTTATATTTATTTAAACATTACATTTTCACTTTTAATTGAAAAATATTTATTTATTTATTTGTTTTCTTATTTTCTTATATTAAATATGTATTAGCTTTTTCACTTTTAAGTGAACATATTTATTTATTTATTTAAATATTAGATTTTCACTTTTAATTGAAAAATATTTATTTATTTATTTTCTTATATTAAATATTTATTAGCTTTTTCACTTTTTAAGTGAACATATTTATTTATTTATTTATTTGTTTATTTAAATATTAGATTTTCATTTTTAATTGAAAAATATTTATTTATTTATTTATTTGCTCTTTTCTTATATTAAATATGTATTAGCCTTTTCGCTTTTAACTAAAACAAATATTTATTTGTTTGTTTGTACAATTTTCATGATGAGTTTTGCTCTGGAAATCATTCTCATATTGTCGTATTCTAAAAGGCTTTTGGAGTGTGTTTAATTTCATGAGACAAATCTTAAAAAGACTTGTAAAACTTGCGATTTTATCTCATGTTTGCTCTTGTTAACACTATCAGTCCAGTTTAGCGTTATGTGATAAAGCATTTTAGCGCAACTGGATATTCAATTTCTGAACTGGTGCAGTACAAACAATAACTATCGTAATAAAATACTGCCAGATTCATGTTTATCTATCTTTGGAAGAAAATAAATGCACATTTCGCACCATTCACACGACACCTCACTGTGAAAGTGTTGTAAAATTCGCAAGAAGCAACAAAATATTTGCCACAGGTGCAATTTTTCAATAAAACTGGGTTGTGTTTGATGACAGGAAGTGTTTAAATGTATTAATAATATTTTAAAATTCTGTTTAGTGCCACTAGTAGAGCAAAAAAACACACCATACTATACTACACGACACCTTCATGACAATTTTGAATAGTTTCAACTGCTTTTGTCCATACAATGAAAGTCAATGGGGTCCAAAATGATAAATGTGATAAAACACAGTTTAAGATAAGACTGCATTTGATTTTGTCGAAGAAAATGTCAGTGCCCTTGTGCAAAAGCGACCAGCATAATGCTACCAAATCGTTAATATATTGCCAGTCCACATTCAGTTCAAGAATGTCAAATGAGACTTTTTTGTTGGTGTCTACTTCTATAAAACAACACATGTAAAACAAATGTTAACTATTCCACAAAGCTCTGCACGCTCCATTCCAAGTCTGGAGGAATAAACAGCTGCAGATTACAATGAAATCACCCCGAAACAATAAAAGATAAATATATACATGATTCATGACCGGCACATTGTGAATCTCACTTGGTAGTACAATGATAACCGTGCTTGTTTTGGGCTCCGTATGCAGAAACGACATCTGAATTTAGGTTGGCTAGGGATTGAGTTTGGCTGAATGATGACGAAGTTACTATTATTTTTCGAAACAGCTGGTTGGGTGTTTAGACAGAGCTTCCCGTCAGCCTGGCCCACACAGAGCCACTTCCAGCCTCATTCTGACCTTCCTGGGGTTGGCGCCAGACAGCAGGTTCGAACAGATGCATTGTGGGAAGGAAGTATACTGTTTGCCAGGGCATTGTTATTGTTAGCTTATAGAGAGAAGGCCAATTAATTAAGATAATAGAGAGGCACCACAATGGGTTATTGAGTCATTTACAACGGATGTTGTTCGCGGACTCGCCAACACACGCACATTCAAAGCAATTCTTTTACAGACACACGAATACAATGACGGCTGATCGGCATCTCTGGCATGATTCCCAAGATCCACCTGTCCAAGTTAACAAGTTCAATGACGTGCGGTAAACGGCCTAAACACCTTTAAAATACAGTTAGACATACTGTAGTCGAGTTTGTTTGTTTATTTACTTATTTACTTATATTAAATATTTATTAGCTTTTTTTACTTTTAACTGAAAAAAACTATTTATTTATTTATTTTTATTAATTTTCCTATATTAAATATTTATTAGCATTTTATTCTTTTAATTGAAAAGCCTTTATTTATTTGTTTTTCTTATTTTCTTATGTTAAATATTTATTAGATTTTTCACTTTTAATTTAAAAATAAAATTTATATTTGTTTTTTTCTTATACTAAATATCATTAGTTTTCCACTTTTAATAAAAATATTTATTTATTTATTAGCTTTTTCACGTTTAATTAAACAAACATTTATTTATTTATTTATTTTCTTATATTACAAATTTATTGGCTTTTCATTTTTACATTTACATTTACATTTAGACATTTAGCAGGTGCTTTTATCCAAAGCGGACAATGGAAGTAATCAAAATTAACGAAAGAACAATAACATGCAAGTGCTATTACAAGTCTCAGTTGGCCTAACGCAGTACACATAGCAAGTTTTTTAATTATATAATAAATAAAAAGAAAACAGATAGAATAAAAAAAGAAAAACCAAGCTAGTGTTAGAGGCCTTCTATTTTTCTTCTACTTTTTTATTTTTGTTAATTCTATAATAAACAAAGATATTTTTTTAATGAAATAATAATAATGATAATAATAATAATAATGAATACAATTTTTAATTGACAAATATTTATTTATTTATTTTCTTATATTACATATTTATTAGTTTTTTCACTTTTCATTTGAAATATTTATTTATTCCCTTTTTATTATCCTTTTCACTTTTAATTGAAAAAATATTTATTTATTTATGTTCTTATATTATTAGATATTTATTAGCTTTTTCACTTTTAATTTAAAATATTTATTTATTTATTATCCTTTTTTACTTTTAATTAGACATATTTATTTATTTATTTATTTATTTATTCCCTTATTTGTTATCCTTTTCATATTTGAAAAATATGTATTTATTTATTTATTTATTTTCTTATATTTATAAGCTTTTTTCACTTTTTTCACTTTTAATTGAAAAAATATTTATTATTTATTTTCTCATATTAAATGTTTATTAGCTTTTTCACTTTAAATTGAAAAAAATGTTATTCATTAATTCATTCATAATGCACATTTTCAGAGGTTTTCTGCTTAGCATTTTCATGATGAATTCTGCTCTGAGAATCATTTTCATATTTGTTCTATTTTAAGCCTTTTTTCAAAAACATCTGTAAATCTTTCAAACTGACATTTGAACATTTCATAAAGACTTTTGGAGTGTGTTTAATTTATTTAATTTAAACTGCAGCAAACTAATATGAGACAAATCTTAATCAAAGCTGGCATCTGATTCCTCATTTGATTATGGATGAGAAGCAAATGAGCATTTTTTCTATGGAAAAAAAAAACTTATTTTAGATGGCTAAGTCATTTTTTCCACATATTTCCACTTTGTTCCTCAGAGTTGGACACAATGGTTCTACTAGTCTGAATTAAAGCCATAAGTGAATAACAGTGGACTTTGTGACTTTCTTGGGTGGTCTGTGACCTTTTTTTCTTCCATTGCATAAATGTACTAAATTTAGCTGTAAAAAGCACACAGAATGAATTGGTCAAAAGTTTGGACGTGTCTATCCATTATTTATTCAGTGTTATTTTATTTATTTTATTATTCCTAGTAGGCTACATTTTTATCTGTGCTCTGGTCTCTTTAGTAAACTACAATTATTAGAATCAATAAACTGCATACATAAAACATTTACTTTGTCTTTTTATCTTTTTTATTATAAAGAACTATCAGTAACATGGCAGTAAATCACAAATGCATGTCTGGATGAAAGATCTCAAATTAATATATAAGAACCAGCCGATTGCCATCAAAAGAGTACAGATAAGAGAAAAAATAGACATTAACCAGATGCAGATGCTCTGATAATCTGAAACAGATCTGAAAATATAAATCAGTCCCGTGCAAGACTGGGACATTCCCAAGAAACTGTAGATATGCATAGCAAGTACAAAGGACATTGATATATCAGATTTTCCAGAGCTAAAAAATGAAATGATTCATCTGTTCACAAGGGAGAAAAAGGTGAGCAGCTTCTCCCTAAACTCCATAAAATGTCATCTGATATCCTTAACACAATCTCCAGACGGTCAGATGGACATCATAACACACCAGAATCCTCAAACGCTTCCATTTCTTTGCATTTTTTGCAGAGTGAAACCACACAGTAAGATTTTTTTTTTGTTTTGTTTTTAATCAAAACCCCACAGAATTCCTCTGGGCACAACATCAGAACATTTAACCAACCCTAAAACCTTAATCATCAATTTTAGGCATTGGTTAATGTCCTATAAAAATTAAATATACAGTATAAACAGAACAGTAAGGTTAAAAAGAAGCTTTATAGATCCTGTTGATTTAATAGAATGAATGAATGAATGAATGAATGAATGAATGAATGAATGAATGAATAAATAAATAAATAAATAAATAAAAAGTATACTCAATCTGTGAAACAATGTATTGTTAATTAAAAATATAATGCAAACATAATTATATAAATAAAATATTTATTTATTTTACTAAAATATATAATATATAAATATATAATTAAGTAATAATATAAATAAATATTTAATTATTTATAATGGCACTCAAGTAAATATTTATTTATATTATTACTTTCTTAAAATATTAATTAAAAAATATATATTATAAGAAAGTAATATAAAGACATACTTAATTAAAATAATTAAGTCGACTCAATTTGTTAAAACTAATTAATTTATTTATTTACTTATTTTCTTATATTAAATATTTATTAGCTTTTTCACTTTTAATTGAAAAATATGTATTTATTACTTTCTTACTGTGTTATATTAAATATTTATTAGCTTTCTCGCTGTTAATTGAAAAAATATATATATTAATTTTTTTCTTATATTAAATATGTATTAGCTTTTTCACTTTTAATTGTAAAATTATATATACATATATATTTTTATTTATTTATTTATTTATTTATTTTAATATATCAAATATGTATTAACTTTTTCACTTTTAATTTAAAAATATTTATTTTTTTACTTTTAATTTAAAAATATTTATTTACTCATTTATTCTTTCTTTCTGCACATTCATAATAATAATAATAAGGATAATAATAATAATAGAATAAAATTATAAAAAATAAAACATTTGTTATTCAATTTTTAAAAAAAAAATTTAAAAAACAAATTACATGAACAGAATATTTATTTGAACAAAATATGTACTCAATGTGTAAAACAAAAGCAAATACACTCTGTTAAATTATAAAATTACTATTAATAAAATAGTTTAACATAATTAATAATGGCACTCAATTTGTACAAAAAAAATATTGTTAGTTAAAATAAAAATGATTTCTAAAAAATAATTTAAATATATATTTTAAAGATGTAATATAAAGAAATATTTTAATAAAATAAATCAAAACATACTGACAGTTAAAATCTAAAAATTATTAAGAAAATATATTTAATCAAATGATTGTAGCCAATTTGTAAAAAAAAGAAGAAAAAACTAAATAGTAAATAGTAAAATGAAAAAAAAATCTAAGATTTTAACATTTTAAAATAAAAAAAGTAAAAAAAAAAAAAAAGTAAAAAGAAAGTAATTTAAATTTAACATTTAAATTTATTTTAAAACACAGTTATTATATTTAATTAAAACATATTTGCAATCAATTTAGTTAATTTATTTTAAAACATCATTTTAAAATTATATCATTTCAATTAAATAATTAAATTAAACAACCAATTAAACAACCATGTTAGTTATGCACTTTTAATGCATGTGTATGGGGCAAGCGTGTGACTTGGAGCGGATAGTAAAATCTGATCAGGGCACCTGGAATCGACCTTCACCCAAGTTACTACTAACATGTAATAAGTAGTTTATCTGTACTTTTGACTGGAAAAGTCAAAGCACATCTCAAAGCAAAGTAACTTTAATACTGTAAAACCTCAAGTGTCCTGCACTGAACAATCACACTGTACGCCTGCTCACTATTGTTACCAGCAGAACAAAGCTCAGTCCAGATAAAACAACAATAGCCGCGGGGCTGCAGTGCTGGGCAGCACAGATAAGACTCTCACAGACGCCGCCTGGCTTTTCTCATGTGGCTCCTACGTGAGGACTCCTCCCAAAACCAGATCACAGTCAGTCTGTCAGCTTCTCCTCTCGCTTTCAAGTGCTCAGAGTGGGTGTGAAACCTAAACCCTCTCTGACAAGAACTTACAGCCGCTATCACAACACATCCTGATAATGCAATCCATCAGTCTTCAAATCAAAGCCAATCTAAGAAAGTGTCTGTCAACTTCACAAAAACTTTAAAACATAACTATTACGTTTCATACATTCGCTTCCTGACCTGGATTTATAAGAAGTCACAGCTTGAATCTGATTGGTCATCCATGGATTGGTCAAACACTTTAACACATGTTTTGTAAATTATATAATAATTTTTATAATAATTATTATATAATAATTTTAATTGTAAACCATTACTTGCACTTAACTTGTAAAATAAATACATTTAAATTAAATTAAATTAAATTAAATTAAATAAAAAAAAACATTGTTAGCTAAGTTAAAAATAATATTTAAAAATTATTTAAAATATACTTTAATAAAATAAATAATTGTCATATAAGAAGTCACGGCTTTCTGGAAAACTTCCTTCTGATGGCTCATGTATTTGTATATAATAAACATATATTATTTATTTATAATATATACATTTCAAACATGATTTGAGATAATTTTAGAATATATGGGAGGAAATTTACAGCATGTGAAAGACGGAAACAAACAAAACCAGCAAACAGGAAAAGGAAAGAATCAGGAGGACAATGAACATCACTGACGTCCAAACATTTAAAGACATTCAATGTATGTCCTGTCCTGTCCTGTCCACAATAGTAAGGTTGTGTAAGGCTATACTGTATTATACTGTACTATCCTACTGTAAAAACAACTTAATTGTCATTTAATTGTCCTAAACGTATTAAATGATTAACCCTCATGCTCTGTCGGGGTCTTGCAGTCCCCCATGTCTCTTTTAATAGCCTAAATACAAGAAGTAACAGGTTGATATTTTTGTTTTTATCAATTTCATAAGCCTATAGGTGATTTTAAACAACGTAACTTCTCAAACATCCTAATAATTTAACATCTTTAACATCATTTTACATTTTAAGTTTAACATACCTCACTTTGGGGTCTTAGAAATACTCAGGTAAAGCATTTACAATGTATTTTCCTACAAAACAGACTTTTAAAACGATTAGAAATAAACATTATCATATTATATAAACAAACATAAAAGAAGCGAATTTTCAACGGTTAAACTAAAGTGGCAGTTGCTACATTAACGTTTAAACGTTCCCTGTTACCATGGTAAAACATGGTATTATTTGAAAAACTCCTATATATTATGTAAATATTATGTCTTATGAATAGGATAATACAGTGTTTTTCAAAATACCATGGTATTATCATCTTACATCATCACTATACTGTACCGTGGTTATTTACATTTTGACAGAAAAACCGCAAACAACATTTGAAAACCTACCGAGTGTTATTTCCTCGTTTTCCTCGTTCCTAGTCGTTTTATTCCAGTTTCTGATGAAATGTCAGTGAGGTGTGAGTCGTGTGAAGATGCGCGGCTGAGTCGCGTGTGTTTTCCACACCTCCTTCACCATAAACAAACTGTCCGCGCTCGCCTGGAGCTCAGAGAGCCACTCCTCCACTCTTCAAATCCCGCTTCACTCCTGTCATATCCGTCCAAGAGTCAAAACGACGCACTCTGTGAGTGATACTTAAGCAGGTGTGTTGTTTACCCGCCGGCAACAGGTCAGTACAACATCCGAGGAACCGTAAACAGTCTGAGAACATTAGGTGTCCAACTGCTGTCCTGTTCCAAGTTGACAGTTAAAGGGATAGTTCACTCAAAAAATGAAAACTCATTAATTACTCACGCTCATTTTCCTGAACACAAATTAAGATATTTTTGATGACAGCAACGCAACTGAAACGTTCAAACGGCCCAGAAAGGTAGTACGACATCGTTAAAATAGCCCACGTGACGTGGTTCAACCGTAATTTGTTGAAATTGTTGAATAAAGTCGTTAGTTTTGTTTTCTTTGGGCATAAATGTCACATGGACTATTTTATCGATATCTTACTACTTTTCAGGGTCGTTTGAACATTTCAGTTGCCTTGCTGTCTATGCAGGGTCAGAAAGATTTAGGATTTCATCAAAAATGTCTTAATTTGTGTTGATGATTGAAGGTCTTACAAGTTTAGAATGACATGAGGGTGAGTAATTAATGACAGTTTAAATTTTTAACTATCCCTTATATTCTAACCCTATATAGGGTGTAGTTGTAGTTGAGGTTTAACCCTTTAACTGTCACCCCCCATTTTTTAAAACAGGGATGAAAGTGCACTATCCAAACTTAAATTGTTGTAATTCATGAACACTTCGGAATATAGATCTAAGGTTGGTCTCTTTTTAAAGAAGACAATCAGCAGATTATGGCAAAACAATAAAATATTAATAAGTTATAGAAGTTTAAATTTACTAAAAAGAAAATGCACTACACCATTTTTATTTTATTTTATATAAAATACATATTTTACATAACAGGTTTTACCCCAAATTTGATATCAAATTGAAGCTTTATGTCTAAATAAGTTATGTTCCAAATTTGAAGTTGATACGAAAAAAAAAATTGAGGTTCCTGTAAAAGTTTGTTTAGGGCGTAATACCACAAACAGCCACCGGGTGCCATACAAACTCTATATAATTTTTTTAATGCATTTTTCAGTCACAAACGTCTAAATTTCGCTGTCAATTTTACTTCTATCACAAAATAAGTACCACCAAATATGAAATCCTGAGACTCAGACCTTTCCAATGACATGTTTTTTGTCAAGATTATAAAAAGTTTGGATTCTAAAAGACCACAATGCATTTTGTAATATGACACTTGACACCGCCGCTAAGGGGGAGGAGACCGCCAAAAGATTTTACAGTACCATTTCCATGGTAACACAATGTCCGATTTCAAAATGGTTTTCACAGGATGATTCTTGGGCTTCTAAGCTTTCAAATGATGTATGATATAGGTGGGACGGTGACAGTTAAAGGGTTAAACAAAATGTAAGGAATAAATTGACGAGAACGCCATACGTCAGCATTTGGTCTCTGAATATAAATGTCTAGTAGGGAAAAGACAACAGTTGTACTATTAGCAATACCTAGACGTTGAACATACAATTTGGCTACTTTTTAGTTAATTTTACAAAAAAGGTCTGAATATCTGTGCTTCCAGCCACTAGAATATAGAAATAACTTTTACTCTACATTCTTATCACACTGCAAAAAAAAAGTGATGTTTGGCCTCAGTATTTTTTGGATTGCTTTCCAGTATAAATGTTTAAAGATATTTAAATCAAAATACATTTACTTAAGATAAGGAGATTTTTCTGAGAAAAAGGTCAAAATGAAGTGAGCTGATGGTTAAAACAAGAACAAATATCTGCCAGTGGACTCAGGAAAATAAGCAAACTTAAAGGGAAAACAAGTTTTCATAACACATTGAGAGATATTTGTTGTTTTAAGTATTAACTCACTTAATTTTGATCAGTTTCTAAGAAAACAAGACTTCATGTTGTAATTTTGCATCTCAAATGTATCTCAGTTTAAGGATGTTTAGATATTTGTATTGGAAAACAAGACAAAGATACTGGGGGAAATATTAATTTTTGCAGTGCATGCAACATTTAATGCCATAACTTTATAAATAAAGGAACTTTTGCTCTGATTTAAGACATTTTAAGGCCTTATTTTGTGAAAGGGGAGAATAATTCTTAGAACTTTTTCTTAAGGCTGCAGAAACCCTGTATTTAGTATCTATAAGATTTTAAATAAAAAAATCTGATTACAAAAATGCATATTTTTATTTTGTATGTTGATTTTAGAAATCTAGTCCTTAGGTCAAGTTCTAGTCCCTTTTATTTATTTGTTTGTTCATTTATTTATTTATTTTTGTGGATTTTATTCTGCAATGTCCTAACTGTAAAAACAAAATCATATAAGACCAAACAAGTGTACATTTTTTTCATAATAATTATTAATAATATATTATTAATCAATTGTGAGTGTGAGTTAGGATTACCATGTGTAAAAATGAACTGTATATTTTTTTCCTGGGAAAAAAAAAAAAAAATATATATATATATATATATATTCAGTTGCTAACAAAAAAAGGTATAAACTTGCCCAAGTCCTTTCAAATGACCAAGATATAATCATCAAAATAATGAATGTATAAAGAAAATCAACTGCATTTCATGGCAAAAATGAAGCCAAAATAATTTGTATACATTCATTTTAATACTTAATAGTAATATATGTATATTTAATATACAGAATGAAGTAGCAAGAATGAAACATTTGTGCTGTGCTTATGCTTATATGAGAGAATGCAGAGAAAGGAGCTTCATTTCCATAAACATTTACAGTTAATCAATATATTACATTATAAATACACAATGTATAAACTGTATTTACACCTTATGAAAACAGATATGAATTAATGCAAAATTAGTTAAGACACAAAACAAATAGTTATTACAAAATGCTGCAGGAAGAAGGGTATTTGGTGGTGTGAACTTTGTTTTCTCGCCCAAAAACAAAATAATCATAGTCTTTGCCACTGTAAGCGTAATATACGTGAGTGAGAGGAACCAGCTCGATCGTTTGACGCTATAAGAGAATGAGAAAAGGAGAATATTAGCAAGGCCTAAAATATCATTTGAAATCATAAATTGCTAAGATTTTAACTTATACATTTGGAAACATTGAGTTTTAAAGATCATTGGCAAACAGGCCTATGCACACAAGTTTTCAAATTTTAAGTTGGTCAAGGCAGTGCTTCCATCTGGTGGTCAATTGTGGAATTGGCTTCTCACAACTCTCTATTCACATTTGCAGTCATGTTTTGTTAATGTACTTTACCCCCATTTCTGCTGTGTATATGCTGGCACAGTTTCTGCTCACCTGCTGCAGGATGCGGCTCACAGCAGAATATTTTAGTAGGTGATTCTGAATCGCGCCTTTTGAGGCATCGCAGATTTCCCGGTCAGGGAAGCCCACTATTGGATAAACCTGCGAACAGGCATTGTGCTGTAAATGTAGGCTAGAAACATCTGTGTGCTGCCTGTATATATTAATTTATTAAATTAAACATGATTAGAAAGGATCTATAAACTTTAGTCAGGGCAGGAGGAATGGATACCCTGGCGAAAAAAACAGCATATGCTGGTAGGTATGTTTTGATGCTGGTTTAAGCTGGTCCTTTGCTGGTTTATGCTGGTCCTTTGCTGGTTCATGCTAGTCCTTGACCAGCAACATGACCAGCATGAACCAGCAAAGGACCAGCTTAAACCAGCATCAAAACCTACCTAAGCAGCATATGCTGTTTTTTTCACCAGGGTAGTGCCATATTTATTTATTTTTTTAACAGTAATTAAAAAACAGGAATGTGACAGACATTGTTCAATGAACTGTACTGTTGTTTGACAGCGTATGCTACCTATTGTTTATCTTACGAAACGTCTTTCAGAAAAGAACTTTCAGTCCAAAAAACTCAATAAAACAGTTGTAAAAGCCGTGAGTTGTTACAGCATGTGATGTCTTTACCTCACAGCCATTTTTAACCACGTTGAATTGAACAACGTTTAACCTGACTAATTTATAATGAAACTTTAAACCCTAACATGTTCAAACAACACTCGTAATTTTGAAATTAACCTTATGTAGCTTTCAAATTAGTCATTGTTGCCTAATCATAGTTTGAAAATGTGACCACAAATCTCAAAAGTTGATTGCGAGTGCTTTTTGACGTATATGCGTTGCAATCCCATCACTTCCGCCAGGGGGCGCCATTACGAGCATTAGTGTCAGGATTTCTCGTCCATAATGATTACAACGAGGTAAAACGATTTGAGTCTTACAATAATACAACAAATCTGAGACTTACAATAATACAAAACAAATTAAAGTCCGTGTAAAGCATTAAATTAGTACGTCACACCAGAGGAAATGTGTTATTGACCACTCAGCCAAATGAGAATGATTAAAAAACGCCAAGTAAATAATATCAGTTATTAAAATCTTGATAAAAGTGAGCAGTATTCTCTGGTATCAGACGCTGTCGACGCTGAAACCACACCCACTCGCGGGAAAGCTGCCGCCTCTCTCAAATACCGCTACAACCTGAATGGATGACCGAGCTGGTTTAAAAAACATTGCAATGAGGTAATATTCACTTTCTGACGAAGATATAGCTAGCTAGCAAACTGTAGGCTGTAGTAACTAACGATAATGACAGTAATTCGCGATTGAGCGGACGACTGTTGCTAAAAATCCAATGCGTTTGTTTATGTTTTACATATAAACTGAGGTAAATTAACATGTCTTATGGCGAACGGTCTAAGTATGTTATCATGTTGAAATTTATTAATAATTCTATTAATAATTAGTTCTCTTAACATTAGGGAATGTTATGAAATATCAACTTGTTACATCAAT